>NC_034183.2:37559169-37864794 GCF_002021735.2 Oncorhynchus kisutch
TGCCTGTGAAGCCCTTTTTATGCAAAGCAATGATGACGGCACGTGTTTCCTTGCAGGTAAACATGGCCGACAGAGGAAGAACAATGATTCCAAGCACCACCTTCCTTTTGAAGCTTCCAGTCTGTTATTCGTACTCAATCAGCATGACAGAGTGATCTCCAGCCTTGTCCTCATCAACACTCACACCTATGTTAACGAGAGAATCACTGGCATGATGTCAGCTGGTCCTTTTGTGGCAGGGCCGAAATGCAGTGGAAATGTTTTTTTGGGGGGGATTCAGTTAATTTGCATGGCAAAGAGGGACTTTGCAATTAATTGCACTCACTCTTCATAACATTCTGGAGTATATGCAAATTGCCATCATACAAACTGAGGCAGCAGACTTTGTGAACATGTATATTTGTGTCATTCTCAAACCCTTTGGCCACGACTGTACAACTGACTAGGTATCCCCCTATCCCTTCCCTTTATATGGAGAATGAAATATCCTGACCTATTGAGATATACATTGAGGAGACTCAATCAAGCTAGTCGTCGTGACTACTTTCTTTTGTAATTTTCACTGGCACCAAAAGTTAAGAGTGTTGATAGGGGACAGAATATAGTCAGATCATCAAATAATTGGTATACACATTACTTTTACAGAATTTCCGCGATGGCGAGGAAATTTAGTCAAAACCTACTGGATGACAACTGGTTTTTAACCAACAGAATTTGACTTTTTCCTTCATAACATAGGCACAGCAGATGCCCTTATTGTATGGGACTCTTTAAATTTGCCTTTAGAGGCCATGCAATTCAATACTCATATTTAAAAAGAGAACTAACAGTACAGATAAATAGCAATAAAAACTGTACCAGAGGCATAAGTTAAAGGAAAAACAAAAAGAAATGGAGGAACTTATTCAAGAAAGATCAAGTGTAATATATTATACAAAATTAATTAACAGAAACTTGATAAAAAATGACGGAGTCATCCATCCAAACGATATTTTAAAGTGGAAACAAAGTACTTTAATAAGCATATGTTTTCATTTCAGTCTCCTCTATTTCCACTAACTTAAGTTAATTGTAAAGATATTTTTCTTCTACGAATAGTGTAAAATGTATAGCTATACTGAAAGATTCATGTGAAGGCCTCCTAAATACAATTAAAGCCCTCAAGTTCGGGAAAACTCCAGGACTGGATGGCATACCAGTTGAGGTATATCAAATATTTTTTATATCTAATAAGTTTGAACCACTCCTATAAAAATGGTAGACTATCAGATACTCAGCAAGAAGGTCTGATTTTACTATTACTGCAACAGGACCCAGATGGTAAATATACAGATCCAGTCCACCTAAAAAACTGGAGACCCCTTCCACTTCAGTGCTGTGATGCTTAAATCCTAGCAAAATGCATAGCGCATATAATTAAAAAGGCATTTTCAGATATTTAGACAGGTTTTTTACATGGACAATACATTGGAGATAATTTAAGACAAGCACTGGAAACGATAGAACACTGAAAAATCTGAGAAACCAGGCCTGGTGTTCAAAGCTGACTTTGAAAAGGCCTTTGAAAAAGCACGACTGGAATTTACAGTGGCAAGAAAAAGTATGTGAACCATTTGGAATTACCTAGATTTCTGCATGAATTTTACATAAAATTCGATCTGATCTTATCTCTATTGAATATATCATTTAAACATTCACAGTGTAGATTGGAAAAAGTATGTCAACCCCGAGGTTAATGACTTCTCCAAAAGCTAATTGGAGTCAGGAGTCAGGAGTCAACTAACCTGGAGTCGAATCAATGAGACAAGATTGGAGATTTTGGTTAGAGCTGCCCTGCCCCTTAAAAAACAACATTTGAGTTTGCTATTCACAAGAAGCATTACCTGAAAAGAACCATGCCCGAACAAAAGAGATCTCAGAAGACCTATGATTAAGAATTGTTGTCTTGCATAAAGCTGGAAAGGGTTACAAAAGTATCTCTAAAAGTCAGTCCACGGTAAGACAAATTGTCTGTAAATGGAGAAATGTCAGCACTGTTGCTACTCTCCCTGGCAATCCTGCAAAGATGACTGCAAGAGCACAGTGCAGAATACTCAATGAGGTTAAGAAGAATCCTAGAGTGTCAGCTAAAGACTTAGAGAAATCTCTGTAAGATGCTAACATCTCTGTTGACGAGTCTACAATATGTAAAACACTAAACAAGAATGGTGTTCATGTGAGGACACCATGGAAGAAGCCACGGCTGTCCAAAAAAACATTGTTTCACACCTGAAGTTCGCAAAAGAGCAACTGGATGTTCCACAGCGCTACTGGCAAAATATTCTGTGGACAGATGAAACTACAGTTGAGTTGTTTGGAAGGAACAGTCAACACTGTGTGTGGAGAAAAAAAGGCACAGCACACCAACATCTAAACCTCAATCCCAACTTTAAAGTATGGTGGAGGGAGCATCATGGTTTGGGGCTGCTTCGCTGCCTCAGGGCCTGGACAGCTTGCTATCATCGACAGAAGAATGAATTCAAGTTTATCAAGACATTTTGCAGGAGAATGTAAAGCTATCTGTCCGCCAATTGAAGCTCAACAGAAATTAGGTGATGCAACAGAACAACCAAAGACAGAAGTAAAAATGGAGCTCTTTGGCATCAACTCAACTCGCCGTGTTTGGAGGAGGAATGCTGCCTATGACCCCAAGAACACCATCCCCACAGTCAAACATGGAGGTGGAAACCTTATGCTTTGGGGGTGTCTTTCTGCTAAGGGGACAGGGCAACTTCACCGCATCAAAGGGACGATGGACGGGGCCATGTACCGTCAAATCTTGGGTGAGAACCTCCTTCCCTCAGCCAGGGCATTGAAAATGGGTCGTGGATGGGTATTCCAGCATGACAATGACCCAAAACACACGGCCAAGGCAACAAAGGAGTGGCTCAAGAAGAAGCACATTAAAGTCCTGAAAAAAGAAAATCTGTGGAGGGAGCTGAAGGTTCGAGTTGCCAAACATCAGCCTCGAAACCTTAATGACTTGGAGAAGATCTGCAAAGAGGAGTGGGACAAAATCCCCCCTGAGATGTTTTGCAAACCTGCTGGCCAACTACAAGAAACGTCTGACCTCTGATTGCCAACAAGGGTTTTTCCACCAAGTACTAAGTCATGTTTTGCAGAGGGGTCAAATACTTATTTCCCTCATTAAAATGCAAATCAATTTATAACATTTTTGACATGCATTTTTCTGGATTTTTTTGTTATTCTGTCTCTCACTGTTCAAATAAACCTACCATTAAAATTATAGACTGATCGTTTCTTTGTCAGTGGGCAAACGTAAAAAATCAGCAGGGGATCAAATACTTTTTTCCCCTCACATATAAATGGCTGGACAATTTAATTTAGGAGAATCTCTTGGGTCAAAGTTATGTATAGTAACAGGTGTAAAATAATAAATAATGGCTACTTCTCAATTTTAAATTGTCAAGAGAAGTAAAAAGAACACATCTATTTATTACGGCCATCAAAATGTTAGTTGTTAAAATCAGATCCAATAATAACATCAAGGGGCTAGAAAACCAGGGCTTAAAAACGGGGTGTCATTGCACGCTGACAATTTATGCTTTCTTTTAAATCTGCAATTTGGATCCCTGCACAGCCTCAGAGGATCTAGACAATGTTTCTAACCTCTCTGGATTAAAACCCGAATTATGATAAATGCACCATATTACATATTGGATATGTAAGAAATACAACTTTTACATTACTGTGTAGTTTACCAATAAAATGGTCCGATGGCTACGTGGACATGATCGGTATTCATATCCCAAAATAAATTCTCACTACAATACATTTTAATAGAAAGTTAGCCAAATTAGATAAAATGATGTTACCATGGAAAGGACAACACCTGTCTATTTGTGGAAAAATCCATTCTTTAGTCGTGTCACAATTGACCTATTTACTTATGGCCCTGCCTACACCTAACGACAAGCATTTTTCAACATGAGCAATAAATATACCCCTTTATTTGGAACGGCATGCCAGACAAAATGAAACTGACATATTCATATAATGAATAGGAATTAGGTGGGCAGAAATGATAAAATATTAAAGCATTGGACCGCCCACTAAAGGCTTCAGTCATACAAAAGCTATACTTAAATCCAAACCGGTTCTCTAGCAGATTACTAAGAATGGCTCACCTCGTGTTCAAGGATGGCCTGTTCCCTTCATCAGATTACCACCTCTCACTTTCAGTTATTTGAAAATTAAATCATTTTCCAAATATTGCTATTTTTAAAACGAGCAATAGAAAACTGTTTGCAATTTCAGTTTAATCCACCAGAACAGACAGAACAAATATTATGGTTCAACTCAAATGTACGATTAATTAAAATATATATATATATTTTATAATAATATATAATTGTATATAATATCATAAATAGGACTGGTGGAGTTGTCACACACGCAGTGTGTGTATGGAAGTCTGCTCTACACAAAATTACAACTAACTGATTGCAGCATTACAGCAGAAATGGAGGAGTCAAGTGGAAAGCAGAGAAGGCAAAGAACTGGTCTGTCAGCCATGCATTAAAATAACAAAATTGGCTAAAGAAAATTGTGATAAATAAACAAGTATAGCAGTTTCATTTAAGGTCCAACAACTTGACAGCTGCACCATACAGGTTGCAAAATAGGTTGCAAAAATTGGATATTTAAGGTAAATGTCCCAGAACCCTCTCGGCACAAGACATTCTGTTGCAAATGTAAATCGAAAAGTTTATGTACATATTATATTAAATGAAATTTTGTCTGCGTACCAATGCTTTAACTCTCTTCAATTTGAATAGGCTTTTAGCCTCTTAGATCACAAAGAGTACAATGCTTCTTCAGTCTTTCATAACTGTTATTTTCTTCCTATACAATTTCTACAGTATATAATGTATACATTATGTTAACGAGGCCAGTTAGTCCAGCATTACTGTCATTGGACAGAGGGATCAATGACATCACATTGTCACCACAGAGACCGAGCGAGGCTTTTAACAGTTGAGGACGACTCAGGACAGGAGACAAATGACCACACACACGCATACTGTATGCACGCATCTTGTCTAAGCCCCCCCCCCTGGACAGGCGACAAATTAACCACTTCCCACAGTGCAATTCACCAGGGATCGAGGGACAGTAAACGACCAATGATCAATACAACCTTCTCCACCGCACGCAACCAAGCACCGTCTGTTCTAGATCTCCCCAGGTCCCTTTGATGTTGATGCCCTCGTCTATGGAGACAAGTGGTTTTCTTTCTCCGCTCTGTTCTTTCTTTAACTGTGAAGCCAAAGTGACAGGAGACAAACTAGCTATTTCCCCCAGAGCACCTCACCAGGGACATCACAGAATGAACTGCCCCCAAATCAATACTGTACTCTCTCTCGCAGTCGCTCTCCTCTCACCCCCTCCTTCTCTTTCTCTCTCTCTCTCTCTCCTCTTCTCTGTCTCTCTCAAACAGAGTAGTGTGTGGGGCGCAGAGTATTTTGAAATAGTATGAGATTTTTTTTAAAGTATGTCATTGAGTGTGTCCCTGCACTGAAAAACATACCACAAGATGGGGCCAGGTTTCCTCCAAACCTGAAACTTGGCATTCAAGCCAAAGTGTTCAATCTTGGTTTCATCAGACCAGAGAATCTTGTTTCTCATGGTCTGAGAGTCCTTTAGGTGCCTTTTGGCAAATTCCAAGCGGGATATCATGTGCCTTTTACTGAGAAGTGGCTTCCATCTGGCCACTCTACCATAAAGGCCTGATTGGTGGAGTGCTGCAGAGATGGTTGTCCTCCTGGAAGGTTCTCCCATCTCCACAGAGGAACTCTGGAACTCTGTCCGAGTGATCATCGGGTTCTTGGTCACCTCCCTGACCAGGGCACTTCTCCCCCAATTGCTAAGTTTGGCCCGGGTGGCCAGCTCTAGGAAGATCCTTGTTAGTTCCAAACTTATTCCATTTAAGAATGATGGAGGCCACTGTGTTCTTGGGGACCTTCAATGCTGTAGAAATGTTTTGGTAGCGTTCCGCAGATCTGTGCCTCAACACAATCCTGTCTCGGAGCTCCTTTGACCTCATGGCTTGGTTTTTGCACTGACGTGCACTGTCAACTGTGGGACCTTTATATTGACAGGTTTGTGCCTTTCTAGATAACTTCCAATCAATGAATTTACCACAGGTGGACTCCAATCGAGTTTTAGAAACAGCTCAAGGACGATCAAAGAAAACAGGATGCACCTGGGCTAAATTTCGAGTCTCATAGCAAAGGGTTCTTTACTTAAGTAAATAAGGTATTTCTGTTTTAGTTTTTTTTATACATTTGCAAAGGTTTCTAAAAACTGTTTTTTAGCTTTGTCATTATGGGGTATTGTGTGTAGATTGGTGAGTGGGAAAAATAATTGAATCCGTTTTAGAATAAGACTGTAACGTAACAAAATGTGGAAAAAGGGAAGGGGTCTGAATACTTTCCGAATGCACTGCATGTGTGTAATCGTCATGCTTGTGTGCATATGTGCGTAGTGTACATATTAGTATTAAGCAGCAGGCGCAGAGCTGTCTGGGGAAGGGTGACGTTAAGTATCATACAGCTGGACAGGTGCGGAGGGTCAGGTGTGACATTCAGACTCCCCCCTCACACCTTCTTATGATGCGGTCAACTCCGCAGCCCCCATACACAGAACACATTACTGTTACAGAGAGGGGTGGATCTGGCTGGGAAATGTGGTTAAGTCAAGAGTAGTGCTCCTATTCTTGATGCTTTGAGGGCCTAAAGCCAAAATCAAATCCATCTCCTGTTCAGTACTCTCCACCGTCACCCCCCCCCCAACCAGTTACAGAGAGTGTTAGGTCTAGCTGGAGGCTGTGGTGGCCACCTAAATTCTTATGTTCCGGATTGTCCTGTCTGTGATTACCTTAGTGACATACAGTAGAGGGAAGAGGACACCTGCAACATGCAACTCACACGTACGTTCACACATTCAGCCCGCCCGACAATGTCAGATGTAAGACTCATAGATAGACCATCCTCTTGAGATCATTCGGGTCACCAGGCCTGGTCCTGCCTGCATTCACAGTGCACAGCCCCCTCTGCAGTCCATGAGCAGAAATACAAGCAGCTGACAAACACGTGTGTATGCGGGTGTATGCATGCACACGTGCATTTGTATCCCCTGGTCCTGGCTGTACACTTAACCCGGTTTAGGACAGGTGTATATAATTAGGACGCTGACCCTAACCACAGTGCTGTTCCAACTGCCTAGTCAAATAAATACAAACATAAAAACAGCCTGCCAAGCCCTGAGAGAGACACGATGAGTTATAGAGAGCAGTAATGAAGGCACTACTCGTCTGTAACCACGCCAGTCACCCATCAGACCAGGATATTACCAACAACACTAGTATTGTGCCACGATCACCAAGACGGCCAATCCCCAGCACCGCCAAGTATTGTGAAAGACTGATTTGGTTAGCAGGAAAAGCTGGGTGGGTGACGTGAGTGAGTGAGTGAGTGAGTGAGTGAGTGAGTGAGTGAGTGAGAGAATTAAATAAACTAGGTAACTGTGAAAAGGAGAGCGAGGGATAGAGACTGGTGGCTCCTCAGACTCTCCTTACAGTCGCTCGATGCTGCTATCACTGTGTCAGAATGTTTACACTACCAGTCAGTCAAAGACACACACACAGTTAAGAGGACTCAATTACTCTGCCTCTCTCTGTTCAGAGCAAATCTCCCTAATGAAATAGGTTAAGCATGAATTATTCAGACGCAGAGGGACACACACACAACCAGGGCTTGGGGTGAGCACGAGGAGTGATGGAGGGGGAGAGATGGATAAAGGGTACTAGCCGGAGTTAAATGAAGAGGGTTAAGTGTGATAGGAGGGAGAAGGCGGAGTAGTGAGACAGTGGAGAGAGAGAGAGGGAGGGAGAGATAGTGATAGGGCGAGACCGGGTTCATATATGTTTCACCCATCCATCATTCAGTTTACACCTGTCTGTCACCTTCCTCTGTTGAGGTAGGTGATGGGCACACCTGTGGGGATAGGATGGTGAGGAGAGTTTTTGTGTGTGTGTGTAGCCTGGGCATAGAACACCGAGGGTCAGGGGGCAGGTGGGGGAGGTCAGGGCAGAGGCTTAGGAGAAAGGCTGGTGTTGAGCTTGGAGGCTTGCATGCTTATCATGACTTGAAGCACATAGCCACATAGCTGAGGGGCCCAAGAGACTGGAGAAAACTTAACTGCCCCCAAGGGATGGACTGGGGCACGGAGGAGAGGAGGGTGTGAGGAGGGAGGGAGGGAAGTAGGCAGGGAGGGGGAGAGAGGTTGCTGGCTGGATAACTCTAGAGGACCAGAATAGACAGGGGGTTCTCAGGTGTCCGGCCCTGCAGCCTGCACGACTGAAATGGAAAGTTGGAAAGGCTGACAAAAAATATCAGGCAGTGAGAGAGATTAGAGGGTTGGGTTTCCCCACGTCTGGAGGGGCTACTAGGGGCCTGGTGCTGTTTTTGGGGAGAGAGCCAGGCGGAGGAGGGAGGGAGGAAGGGGTGAGGCAGGGGGAAGAGTAATCTGGCCCCTAGCCTCACCCAGCTGAACCAGGGATAGCACTGGACGGAATAGTGGAGGCAGGGTGAGATCTGGCCCCTAGCCTTGCCCAGCTGGGCCTGGGAGAGCATCAGCCAACCAGTTAATTAGGAAAATATCATTACTCTCTCTGGACAGAGAGAGGGAGCGAGGAGGGAGGGACAGAGAAGAGAAAGAGAGGAAGAGGGATTGAGGAGAGAGGGAGTGCGCAAGGAGGTGGGGGGAGAATAGCTCAGAATAGTTCCTGAACCTGTGGTCTGTGGTCAGTCAGAGTGGCTGGGACAGGCCCATGCCCCTACCCATCTCCACTGATCTCTCCATCTCCACTGATCTCTCCATCCCTGCGGGATTGACTAGTAGGTGCTATTAGTGTGAGTAAGAGAGATACTGGTGCTACTGACTGACAGACACAGTGACTGTGTGTAAATAAGTAACCTATTGAGTGAGTATGTCAGTAAGAGGTTTGGGAGTGTAAACTAGGAAAGTGAGTGAGTGAGTATATGTGCGACAGGGTGTAAAAGATATTCCCTAATGAGGCCCAAAAGGCCATTTGGTGGTGAGGTAACTACATGTCCTATCTAGCTCTGAGGGTAACCCAGTGTAAAGCCACTCTCCTCTCCTCTGAGGTTCCCCATCCTAAACCCACTGGACTAGAGGGAGGATTGTCTTACAAGAGGGTGTTAAAGGCTAGAGCAGAGGTGGGCTGCTCCTGACCCCCTCCCCCCCAACCAAGGGACACACTTCAAGCCCCCTGCTTGGACCTCAACTCCCAAGCTCTAAAGTCCCCCCCCCTACCCCGTCACCCACTACCCCGATGGGACCAGAAGTGTCCCTGCATGCAATCAGGAAGGTAGAGAGACAGGGAGGGGGGGTCCCATAATTAACATGCCAGGCGATCCAAGGACACGCAAATGCCAAACCCCCATGAATATTATGGTTACACTTCACTCTGTAAAGACACATGGAGGGGAAGGAGTTGGTGTTTGGTTACTGTAATGGGGAGGGAGAGGTGAGGGATTGAGCCCCACAGCGGAGGTGTCATAATACCCATAAAACCTAGCCTTCAAACGTGGAAATGGTTCCAATCGTTTTTCCAACATACATTTTTCCCATAGGGAATTTTAGAATCCCTTAAAATAAGGGCTGTGGTTTCATGTAGGCTCACCCTGGCATGGCATTTTGATAACCATGTAAATCTCTCTTGGACAATGTGACATCAATATATTCGGCTCTATTTACCCTCAGATTCGAAAAAATGCTCATTAGCATTAAAGTAGACATCATGCAAGGCTTCAAATCTCTGCAAGCTCCTGCGCGGCATCTCTAGATGACACCTTTGCTAACAGGTCAATTTAAAACTTGCACAAGTCAGTTCACAGAATTGTCCTTTGAAAGAAATGTAGCCAATGTATCAATTACAAAATGTAGCTAACATTAGATAGTTAATCAGAGATTCTTACCTTTGCCTCGATTCGGCAGTCTCGTCCAGATCGTCATGGCATTTGTTGTTCTTTATGATGGCCACATTAGCATTTCATTTTTGGGGGGTGAATAAAGGTGAAAATATTGATAAAAGTCCCCTTGTCCTAGAGATATTTACAGGGTTATCAAAGCATCACACCAGAATATACCTACACAAAACACAAACCTTACATTAAGTGTTTCTATAAAAAAAAAGGGGGAAAAATTGATGGGGAAAATGATTGGAACCATTTCCTTATTTGAACGCTAGGTTTTATGGGTATTAATGACTCATTCTATTGTACTCTATAGGGGGAGTGAGGGGGTAGATGCCAGTGTACTGCACTGTGATTGACTGACTGAGGGACTGGAGCAGCTTCCTGGAGCTTTACGTAATAGAACAAACCCACAGAACACATTCTGGGGACTGTACCCAAAACTGAACACTGTAAAAGCTTTATTCTGAGCAGGTGGATGTGAGAAAGATTCCCCCCCCCCCCACACACACACATTTTGTAATGATGACATATTATTTCAAGGCAAAACCAGTGGTAGCCTGGTGGAACCAGCCAGATTGCTGTATTCACCATTCTATTTCACTTATAGAATGGTGAACGCAGCGATCAGCTTGGTTTCACCAGGCTAAACCAGTGGGGCAATCGTCTTCCATTGTCAAAAAAACTAACTTAAGGAGAAACTCCTACTGCAACGAATAGCCAGGCCTATGCAAAGATCACACGTAGTCTGTATGAATCCATGTAAATGGTACTACAGTATATGCTATTAAAACAGATATGAACAAATGTATTTTAGGCTGTATAAAGAACTGCTATACATGCTTTAATGAAAAGCAGCAAACAGACACATTGTCTCACGTTCTTTAATAAAAAGACTCAATTTGGCTTGGGCGGTATCCAGATAGTTATACCGACCTTATGCCATACCGGTATATTCGTCAATAACAGCAGTGAACACAAGGGGCACTATTTGTAATCTGATTGGTTAGCAATGCTAACAAGTAAATGTAAAATCCCATAGAGAATGCTAACTAAATGCTAACGAGCACATTGAGAACATTATATAGTCTCTGACCTAAAGTATTTGCAGGACAGACGCCCCAGCTCATAAAGTTATACAAGTAACTCAAATTCTACTCACAGTTTGCTGCACGCACAAAACAAATATTAGACAGCAAGCCTCTTGATCCAAGCCTCTTAACCTGCTGCTGTTAACAAGCTAAATTGGTTTATCATTTCACTGCAAGATATGCTTAATTCTGCAGGAGTTAATATTAAGGATATGTGAGAGGTTATAGACCTACTACAGTCCGTGTCCAGATTTCAGTTACCATTTAATCCATCTGAACAGTAGGCTACAGTTCCCTTGACATGCCATAGGCCTTTTTGAAGTCCCGTACTGTGATTGTCAAATTTGTATAGTTACCTCACAATCTTCACACCTAACTGCTATCATCCAGTTTTACCACTTCACCAAATCTTTCCCAAACATACATTTTCTGGCCCCACTTCTCTTTATTTTAAACCCTCCATTTCGCTGCTTTTCTCTTTTTGAATTAAACTCTGACATTGTCAGCAGGGGGGCACCACTGAATTTCCCCATCAATATGCCCATAAAGTAGTTAATAACGAGGGATGTGGGTGGTCCTTCAAAACAATAGCTGGTTAAATCTTTACTGCATTGGCAACGCAAAGCAGTATCTGTGTGTGTGATTCTGTGGAGGCATGAAGACGCATGTGTGTGTGTGTATGTGTGTGAGTGATAGAGAGGGGAGAGGAGAGGAGAGAGAGGGCCTGAAAAAGTGACAGAGAGAGAGAAATGCTTTGCCACTATTTTGGAACTTGTGGGTGTAATGTTTGTTGTTCTTTTTTTTTTCATTGTTTATTATCTATTTCACTTGCTTTAGCAATGTAAACATGTGTTTCCCATACCAATAAAGCCCCTTAAATTGAATTGAAAGAGAGATACATATTGAGAGAGAGAGAGAGAGAGAGAGAGAAGAGAGAGAGAGAGACTTGTCATAGAGAAAGGTAGACACAGGAAGCGTAGAGGAAAGTCTGTGCAACCACTGCAATAAAGCAGAACCTGAGACAGAGCTTTCCTGACAAAATGTCTAAAACATTAAAACAAATTGAGTGTCATTTCCCCAAATTTGAAACCCTTATTCAAGGTTTCAAAGACCTCACTGATGAGAATAGGCTACCTGTCATGTTGGGGGAGGACGAAGAGAGCTGTGGGTTGGCATTGCTGCCTGCCATGAGACGCAGAGCGTGCGTGGTGCCTGATTGACAAAGCTATGGTGCCTGACTGACAATGTGTTAGGGAATGGCATTTAGAGTGGGATATGTTGACACGCAGCTGATGAAAGAAATACACACACACACACGACTCACCCTCCTCACTCAATAACTATTACAATCGTAAGAGATGATTATTGGCATGCAGAAAGATTATTTTACACGTATTCGTACATACATATACAGATATGGACACAGCAACTGTGTATTCTGAATCCAACCAAATACAAGAGTGATTTCAAGCCCATAGCCAAATAAAGCTGTGTGTGTGTATAACGGAATGTTTACGACGGAGACGGGGGGGAACTATAGTGGGAGAAACTAGAGAAAGTGTGAACTAGTGAATGATGCAAATAAACAAACAAAAACACATTAAGCCAAACCACAGCCAAATAAGGACAGGCTTTTAAATGTGACGCATGACATCAGTGTGTGTTAGGGGAGATGGTGTCATTCTCACCGATCAGTGTGTGTGTTGCGTTGTTGCCATATTTGAAGCCTAGACTATACCTGATACTAGCACTGAGATTGATTACATATGAAATGCATAGAGTATCTTTAGCCTAATCTACTGTACAACATATGAATAGAAAATATAAGTATAATCCAGCAAGCGGGTGTGATTTTAATAATAATAATAATATTAGCCATTTAGCGGACACTTTTATCCAACGCAACTTACAGTCATGCATGCATACTGATTAATGAGGAGACAACTGAGAGACAAGAATGATAGAAACTAAAATAAACATCCTCTCACTGTCAACTGTGTTTATTTTCAGCAAACTTAACATGTGTAAATATTTGAATGAACATAACAAGATTCAACAACAGACATAAACTGAACAAGTTCCACAGACGTGACTAAAATCAATTGAATAATGTGTCCCTGGACAAAGGGGAGATCAAATTCAAAAGTAACAGTCAGTATCTGGTGTGGCCACCAGCTGCCTAAAGCACTGCAGTGCATCTCCTCCTCATGGACTGCATCAGATTTGCCAGTTCTTGCTGTGAGATATTACCCCAATGCACCTGCAAGTTCCCAGACATTTCTGGGGGGCAATGGCCATAGCACTCACCCTCTGATCCAACAGATCCTAGACATGCTCAATGGGATTGAGATCTGGGCTCTTTGCTGGCCATGGCAGAACACTGACATTCCTGTCTTTCAGGAAATCACGCACAGAACGAGCTGTATGGCTGGTGGCATTGTCATGCTGGAGGGTCATGTCAGGATGAGCCTGCAGGAAGGGTACCACATGAGGGAGGAGGATGTCTTCCCTGTAACGCACAGCGTTGAGATTGCCTGCAATGACAACAAGCGATGATGCTATGACACACCGCCCCAGACCATGACGGACCCTCCACCTCCAAATCGATCCCGCTCCAGAGTACAGGCCTCTGTGTAACGCTCACCCAGGGTGAGACAAAACCGCGACTCGTCAGTGAAGAGCACTTTTTGCCAGTCCTGTCTGGTCCAGTGACGGTGGGTTTGTGCCCGCCCATAGGCAATGTTGTTTCCGGTGATGTCTGGTGAAGACCTGCCTTACAACAGGCCTACAAGCCCTCAGTCCAGCCTCTCTCAGCCTATTGCGGAAAGTCTGAGCACTGATGGAGGGATTGTGCGTTCCTGGTGTAACTCGGACAGTTGTTGTTACCATCCTGTACCTGTCCCGAAGGTGTGATGTTCAGATGTACCGATTCTGTGCAGGTGTTGTTACACGGTGGTCTGCCACTGCGAGGACGATCAGCTGTCTGTCCTGTCTCCCTGTAGCGCTGTCTTAGGTGTCTCACAGTACAGACATTGCAATTTATTGCCCTGGCCACATCTACAGTCCTCATGCCTCCTTGCAGCATGCTTAAGGCACGTTCACGCAGATGAGCAGGGACCCTGGGCATCTTTCTTTTGGTGTTTTTCAGTGTCAGTAGAAAGGCCTCTTTAGTGTCCTAAGTTTTCATATCTGTGACCTTAATTGCCTACCATCTGTAAGCTGTTAGTGTCTAACGACCGTGCCACATGTGCGTGTTCATTAATTGTTTATGGTTCATTGAACAAGCATGGGAAATAGTGTTTAAACCCTTTACAATGAAGATCTGTGAAGTTATTTGGATTTTTACGAATTATCTTTGAAAGACAGGGTCCTGAAAAAGGGACGTTTCTTTTTTTGCTGAGTTTACAACCTGCACTAACAGATAGTCCACACATGCACACCTACATTTTGTGTTGCATATTCAAACAAATAGTGCAGCTAGATTTAGATTTTATTGCAGAGTATATCATAGAATCACTATATTGCTAAGTCATACAAAGACCTAATAGCAGAGCACAGGGGCATGATATAAGAGCATACTGTCACTAAGTGAAGCCTAAATATATTTGTGGATAGATGCACATGTCACACTGATAATTTATGGACCAAATGGGCCGATCATCGGCACGGTAGCGGGATCCCCACAAAACGTCTGTGTTGGCGGGGTAACCGGCTGGGAAGTGTATGTGTGTGGTGGAGGAGGGGGTACCAGTAACTTGATGCTGAGAAAGAGGAGGACATGGCTGCCATAGCAGGGCCAATATGTGAACTACACCAACTCTAAAGTGCCAACAGTTTCCCTCTCAACTTACACCTCCAACCCCCCAAGACACCCTCTCAGTGAAGTGAAGTCTGAAACTAACATGATCTTTTGACGGGATTGGATTTGTTATGCGAAGACTCAGAGATAGCTCTGTTCTAACTGTGTCATTGTATTATATAGAGCAACACCACATTCCACAGAGACATATAGACAAATACAGACACAAAGAGACAGACAGCTAGAGGACTCCACCCACACATTCACTCACACACCCACGCATATTGACACCACACACACATTCACAATCTCTACATACGCTGCTGTTACTCTGTTAATTGCCTAGTCACTTTTACCCCTACCTAGTATTTCAACTACATCGTACCCCTGCACACTTAAATATATACAGCAACATATGAAAGTATTCACCCCCCTTGGCATTTTTCCTATTTTGTTGCCCTACAACCTGGAATTAAAATAGATTTTTGGAGGGTTTGTATCATTTATTTACACAACATGCCTACCACTTTGAAGATGCAAAATATGTTTTATTGTGAAACAAACAAGAAATAAAACTTGAGCGTGCATAACTATTCACCCCCCAAAGTTAATACTTTGTAGATCCACCTTTTGCAGTAATTATAGCTACATGTCACTTGGGGCATGTCTCTATAAGCTTGGCACATCTAGTCACTGCGATTTTTGAGAATTCTTCAAGGCAAAACTGCTCCAGCTCCTTCAAGTTGGATAGGTTCCACTGGTGTACAGCAATCTTTAAGTCATACCGCAGATGGGATGGCCCCGACAGAGATGGACGCCTCGCGTTCTTAGGAAACTATGCATGAAATTGTTTGATTACTTGTTAGATATTACTGCACGGTCAGAACTAGAAGCAAAAGCATTTCACTACACTTGAATTAACATCTGCTAACCATGTGACCAATCAAATTTGATTTGAGATTCTCAATTGGATTGAGGTCTGGGTTTTGACTCGGCCATTCTAAGACATTTAAATGTTTCCCCTTAAACCACTCAAGTGTTGCTTTAGCAGTACGCTTCAGATCAATGTCCTGCTGGATGGTGAACCTCCGTCCCAGTCTCAAATCTCTGGAAGACTGAAACAGGTTTCCCTCAAGAATTTCCCAGTATTTAGCCCCATTCATCATTCCTTCAATTCTGACCAGTTTCCCAGTCCCTGCCGATGAAAAACATCCCCACGGCATGATTCTGCCACCACCATGCTCAGTCTGGGGATGGTGTTCTCGGGGTGATGAGAGGTGTTTGCGCCAGACATAGCGTTTTCCTTGATGGCAAAAAAGCTCAATTGTAGTCTCACCAGTCAAAGTACCTTCTTCCATATGTTTGGGGTGTTTCCCACATGCCTTTTGGCGAACACCAAACGTGTTTGCTTATTCTTTTCTTTATGCAATGGCTTTTTTTCTGACCACTCTTCCGTAAAGCCCAACTCTGTGGAGTGTATGGCTTAAAATGGTCCTATGGACAGATACTCCAATCTTCGCTCTGGAGCTTTGCAGCTCCTTCAAGATTATCTTTGGTCTCTTTGTTGCCTCTCTGGTTAATGCCCTCCTTGCCTGGTCCGCAAGTTTTGATGGGTGGCCCTCTCTTGGCAGGGTTGTTGTGGTGCCATATTCTTTCAATAAAAAAAAATTTGATTTAATGGTGCTCCCTAAGATATTCAAAGTTTCTGATAAAAGAATTATAACCTAACCCTGATCTGTACTTCTCCACAACTTTGTCCCTGACCTGTTAGGAGAGCTTCTTGGTCTTCATGGTGCCCCTTGCTTAGTGGTGTTGCAGAATCTGGGGCCTTTCAAAACATGTGTAAATATACTGAGATCATGTGACACTTCGATTGCACACAGGTGGACTTTATTTAACTAATAATGTGACTTCTGAAGGTAATTGGTCACAACAGATATTTTTTAATGGCTTCACAGCAAAGGGGGTGAATACATATGCACACACCACTTTTCAGGTTTTTATTTTTTTAAACAAGTAATTTTTTTCATTTCACTTCACCAATTTGGACTAGTTTGTGTATGTCCATTACATGAAATACAAATAAAAATCTATTTAAATTACAGGTTGTAATGCAACAAAATGGGACAAATGCCAAGGGGGGTGAATACTTTTGCAAGGCACTGTATATAGCTTTGTTTATTGTGCTACTATTTACATTTTCTATTACTTTTTAAGTCTGCATTGTTGGGAAAGGGCTCGTAAGTACACATTTCACTGTAAAGTTTACACTTGTTGTATTCGGCGTATGTGACAATTACAATTCATTTGATTTAGAGGCTGAAAGCGAGATGGAGAGGGGCAGAGAGAGACCCTCCACTCCCAGAGAGCCATCACATGGGGCCTGAACCCACATGGCTCAGCACTCCTCCACTCCGCGTTCTGTCCATTCCTGTCATTTATCTGCTTTATTAGGTTATCTGGGCTCACAGATAAGTACAAACGTACGCGCGCACACGCACACACACGTGATTCATAACGGCCTTGAATGCTCACTTTTATGCCAGGTTTATGCTCTCTTTAAATTAAACTGTAGATATCCAGGCAGCCAAATTAACGTCTGCACTACTGCTGCACTGAGGGAAAGAGAGATCATCGAAGAGAAAACAACATTGTGTGTGTGTGGTCATCAGAGCTGTAAAACTGCTCCTTATCATTAGTAATTCAATTTGCTCTTTATTAGCAGCTCTTATCTGCAGCATAGATGGCTACTTTCCCTCTCTCTTTCCATCTTCCTCTCTCTCTCGTTCCATCTTCCTATCTCTCTCCCTCGTTCCATCTTCCTCTCTCGTTCCATCTTCCTCTCTATCCCTTCTTTTCTGTTTCTCCTTCCTTCCCTCCATCACTGAGAGAAAAACAACATGTCCTGCTTGAGGCCAGCTTCATCTCGACACTTACAAAAGAAGATAAGGCACAGAACTAGGAGAAAGAATGACTGGATGGAGAGAGGGGTGAGAGACAGAACAAGAAGAGAAGAACAGCAGGAAAACAATGGAGGACAGAGAGTTGATGTGAGAGGAGGAGGGTGAATGATGAGAGAGAAAGGAGAGAAACAGAGAGAGTGAGCGATGGAGAGGGCCAGACAGCCAGCCATCAGGATAAATAAAGCCCATTGTTAATAGTGATGTATGTTCGAATGTCTCCTCGACTCCATTGACTGGGGGGAGTCGACACAGACGGGCATGACAGGGGCTGCTATAGCAGAATGACCAGGGGATGGAAGAAAGAGAGGGGTAGAGGGTTGTAAAAACACTGATTGCTTTCTATCAGGTTAGGCCTAGATTCTCTCGTTTGTTAAAACAATCCAATTTGCTAAATGATAATTATGCATAAGCTGCTTTTTACCTAGAGGGCTGGCTGGGGGAGATGGGGAGGTGAGTGGTGTAGTGATGTTAGGGCTTGATAGTAGAGCCTCTTCTCTTCCCCACCTCCAGCCCCGAACATTACCCACTGAAACCACTTGTTCACCATCACAGCTCAATCAGGCTATCAATTACACCCCCCCATCCTCACTCCTCTCTTCTTAACTGCCGACCTCACACAAAGACCACATTGCATTGCTCCATAGGCCTCCCATAGAGATGGGTATGTTGCCCCCTGCAGGAGACTGGAGACAGTGTGGGATACCATCTGCAGATTGGCCGATTCGAGCACTGCAAAGCGCAAAATGATCCCAGTGTCCTAAAATTACTAAACCATAGAGCTGTTAGACAGATTATATCTACACTACTCCAGTCCATGTCATGTAGTTCTACACAGAGGGATATATTCATTAAAGATGGCAACAGTGATTGTTGGCAGTAGCTTCTTTGTGTTGTAATATCCCAAACATAAGTGTCAGTTTCAACATTAAGGATTCCATCTTTAAGTATATTAGTCACACAGTAGCTAACACAGCTGTGAATGGTGTCTTAGTCTATCTCAATAAGACCTAGTCCCACCCCATCACTCAAGGCGCGCATTTGTTGTTGCTTGACCTCGAGACACTTTTGTTCAGTCTGCATGGTCAATGCAGCACATGCAACAATGTTGATGACAACGATGTTGTTTACCCTTTGATTTTAATAAAAATCCACAAGCGTTCTATAATTACAATATTAGTTTGTGTTTCTTACATCTGCAAACAGGTAGTTTGTATTTTCTTAGCAAGTTAATTAAGCTAAATCGTGCTAGCCACTAATGCTAATCGCTAGTTACCTGGCTAGCAAACAAGCTAATAAAAGTACTGAGTCGGAGCAAACGTAGCTAGCTAATACAGCCTGATACCAGTACTGGTGGAGGCTTAAATCAGCATGTTGTTTGCGCAACAGTATCTTCTAAATCAAAGAGGAATTGGCGAAGCATGAATATGTTGGCTACATGAATAAAGATTTAATGTAGCACACGATTATAGGGTCCCATAGGAAACACTGAACATCACTTTATTTCCTACCCTGTCACAATAACTCGTCCATGGCACTTTCATTTGTTGTCATGTCAAACAACACTGTATTCAAGTGCCCACTATTATTTATATTCTAACTATAGAATTGTAATAAACATTCTATTTCCATGATTCCAAAAGTTCACACTCAGAATGGAGATTGAAATCATTTAGAATATATGTGTTGCCACCCTAGGGTCACGCACTACTCATAATGCAAATGTAGAACTATTATTAATCCCCCCAAAAATGTAAATACCATATAATATGATATTTTGGTCATATCGCCCAGCGCTAATAAAACGTGCCATAGTTTACACCGTTGCCTAGCAACACACTACTACTACTACTTTTACAGATCCACTGTCTCATCTGCCCAGCTACACAATTTATAAACTTGATCAACACTGTAAAAAGCATCACAAATTATCTCAAACTTTTGCAACATTGTTACAATATTGAAATTCGATTTCCACTGTGTCCCATAATAATGAACGTGACCGGATGTGACAGACAGGCAATTTTTTATCAGACAGTCCAAATCACGAATCAACATCATTTCTATGGATATATACAAAGAAATATCAATAGAAAAACTGGTCAAATTAAACGAAATGCAGATACTTTGCTGTCTTTCCAGCTTCAGTCTGAAGTGATTGTGTTAGCTGTGTAGTTGGCAAGCTAGCAAGGCGGGGAAAAGCCTTCATAGCAACCATTTTTGTTTGCCATAGCAACCTGCAAAGTTCTGGAACTATTAACCAGCGCTTGGGTAGTTTTGGGGCAAATCCAACTACACTGAGTACCTCTCTTCATATTTTCAAGCATCATGTTATGGGTATGTTAGTCAACGGCAAGGGAGTTATTTTGGATAAAACGGAATAGAACTAAGCCCAGGCAAAATCCTAGAGGAAAACCTGGTTCAGTCTGCTTTCCAACAGACACTGGGAGACAAGGTCAAATATGCACTGGAGTTGCTTACGTAGATGACATTGAATGTTCCTGAGTGGCCTAGGTGAATATCTTATCCTTAAAATGTAACCCTCTCTGACAACACATATCATAAGCCTATACTGCAACAGCCTAGTTTTACCCCAACACAGTGGTCTGAAACTCATGGTTTGCAGGACACATCAAGCAAGTCACATTATGCTGGCTTGCAAAGTAATATGGATATGGATATCCAATAATTTGAACTTTTAATCACCCACAACCTGCATTTTTAACGACTGCCAAGGTATGGAGAGTTGGACAAAGGAAACTACCTAAACCATTTCAACTTGAACAATGATCTCATTAACGGGTACAATAAGTCCAACCACTAACGGATTGAATTAGATGAGAAAATAGTTTGTTAATTATCTTTGTACAGCATCAGATCAATCAATCAATTGATGTGCATGCAAAAACACAGAAATTGTAATAAACAATTCTAAAAATCAACCTGCAATAAAGCATGCTGGGAGATATGATAATGATGGCTATGGTTCTGAATGCGAGTGGGGGTTTTTTCTACACAGAGTAAAAATGACAATCACACTCAACTCAAGTTATTAACACCAACGGTTTATTTTACAACACTGAGTGTAAATTTAACTAATAAACCTATCATACATTATTTGGAGTGGAATTCCACTCTACCTGTAGAATGTGTGCTTTATTTAGACAGACAAAATGCATGAAAGGTGGAAACAGGAATTGAACACTGGTCCCGGTGCGGAAGCACACATTTGCTTGTTGCTGGGAGTGTTGTCCACATGACCACGGCACTGGGCGATCCTCTCATTTCTATCATGAATCTTGTTTCGAACTATACATTTAGGCAACTGATGTGTAAATGTTACATAATGGGTATGTTATATAAAGGGTTTCGTTTGAATATTAAAAACATGAAGTAAATGTGTTTTAGGTGTTTTCCCAAACTCATGAAAAAAGGTTTGGCAATTGTTTTTAGAGCATGGAGCTTTGTTCCCTACAATGTTCCATAACAATTGGGGAAAAACTGTATAACACAATAATGAATAAAACAGCTGCCGCTATCGAGTGGAATTGAGAATTCAGCATTATCTGCATTATGTGATGCTGTTCGTATCAAACAGCTTTAACTTATCTATGATATTCACAAATTGGATGGGTTATATTTAGGATAACGTTTAACATCTTTATGATGGTATGTTTCAATTTGAAAAGCATCTTATTGTATTATTTTATATGTTAAGCTAATTCCCCAAATTCCTGAATGTTTTCAGAATTCTGGGGACATTGGGGTTTACCAGGAATATTCCCTCGTAATTTGTCAAGAGGTTAAGTTTGTCTTTGGAATCTGCCATGAGTTGAGGTAGTTGGGTTGTGTTTGGCTTGAGTTGAAAGAAGGAATTTAAATTCAGGGAATTGGTCGAGTGAGGAAATGTAATTATTTGAATTGTTGTGGCAGAATATTGAATTAAGAATTGTAGTTTTGAATTGATTTATAATTTGTATTTGAGATTAATTGAATTGAATGAATTGATGTGGCAGAATAATGAAATTGTATTTTTTTATTGACTCAGAATTGGAATTCAAGTTGAATTTACTCTGAATTGAAGAACTGCTATGGAATTTTGTATTGAATTGATGGCATTTAAATGGAGAGGGAATTACATTGGAATTGAATTTGAGGAATTGACCCCAACCCTGCTGGAATGTTGAATTGATGGAATTTATAGGGAGAGGGAATTGAGTTGGAATTTAATTTGTGGAATTCACCCGAACGCTTTTTTCCAAGCTCTCTTTTCCTACCTGTCCTGGAGGGGTTGGGGGAGAGACGTCGTAGCTTGTGTCTGCCAAATGAGACCAGTTCAAGGGACGGGGTCCTCTTCACACCCCCCGGGCTCTGGACAAGGGTGCGTGTCCTCACTGCAGTTTGTGTCCGGACCGGAGTGTGTGTCCTAAGGCGCAGAGAGTAGCGGCTGATCAGGGTCATGGCTGCTGGGCTGGATCTCCGTTCTGCCCCAGACCCACTGTAATACATAGGAGAGTGTGTGTTAGAGGTAGATGTCTGTGTGTCTGTCTGTCTGTCTCTGTGTGTGTGTGTGTGTGTGTGTGTGTGTGTGTGTGTGTGTGTGTGTGTGTGTGTGTGTGTGTGTGTGTGTGTGTGTGTGTGTGTGTGTGTGTGTGTGTGTGTGTGTGTGTGTGTGTTAGAGGTAGTGAAGAAATAATATCAATTCCTCTGCAAGAGGGGTGTGAACAGTTTGTCATGAATAGTGCTTTTGCCAATGGTAACAGACATGGCGTGCGCGCTTGAAAGGGGGGCGCAGGATCCTAATGCTGGAAGAGGGGCCTGAGCGAAAAAGTTTGGTAACCCCTGAGTTAACATGACCTTTAATTTCTATTTTCTTTAACATAAATGCTTAAAAATCCACAAATAGTAATTAGAGGAAAATTATCTCAAAGAAAATGCATAAGATCTCCTAAGCTTGTGTTTGCCACAGACCTTATTTTCACGTTTATCTACACCCCAATTCAGCTCCCCATAGGCTTTGACCCAACGAGCCATGGCGGAGTTAGTGCTTACAAAAAGACGCCATTACTATTGCTCTCTATCGTAAGAGAATGGATGAGAAAAGAAATCACTGGCTGCCCTCATCCTCTTCTTTCTCACCTGCTAACTGACCTCCTGATGATCTTCATCCTGCTCCTGAGTTTGAACCCTCCAGGGGAAGAGGAGGCAGTGCGTTGAGTTACAGATGGAGGGACACTGGACCCCCCCTTGGCCCCATTCTCTTTCTCAGAGGTCCAGCGGAACAGAGACCCACCTCTGGACCCTGTCCCGGAGCCAGTCTGCCCCCCTCCCCCAGAACCTGCCTTCCAGCAGTAGCGACTACTGAGGGTAGTAGAGCAGGAGGCCGCTGCTGCCTTACGCTGCTTGGCTAAAGGATTTGGGGATTTTGGTTTCTTGGCAACCAACCCCTCTGCAGCTCTCTGGGGCAGAGCCAGAGCCAGGGCCAGGTCTTTGGGTGAGAGAGGCTTCCGGGACAGCCTAGCCTGGACCCCTGCAGCGGAGGACACCCAGGTGTACTTGGAGGTCTTAGGGACTGCAGTGGATAAACTGAGCCTACGGGCAACCTTTTTTCTGGGGGCAAAGGCTTTCCTACTGGAACTGGGGCTGGATGAGAAACTGCTAGGGACTCCAGAATGGGAGACTGTGGTGGTGACAGATGTGATGACAGATGTGATTAGATTTTCTGGGGGCCGGGACTCTATTCTGGCCTGGCTGGGACTGACTCCTCCTGGCTGATGGCGCTTCACCCAGGTAAACTTGGAGTGGTTCTGGGGAGAGGAGGCTGGCTGGGCTGGGGTGAGCTTGGACCTGGGACGGAGATAGGCAGTAGGGGGAGCAGAGAGAGGAGGTGGAAGGGGTAGAGGAAGTGAATTGGCATCGCTAGTGGTGGGGTTGCTGTTGGAGGTTGCCTCGGGGACAACCTGCTTAGCTGCTGTATTGGTTTTCCCAGTCACGCAATGTTTAATATGTAGCTGAGCAGTGCTCTGAACCCTGGTGGCAGTGGTGGTCGTTTTGGCAGGGACACCTGACAAATCCATTTGTCCAGGGGCGGTCATTATCAGAGGCAGTCCCAGTCCGATTGAAGTCTTCGCTTGAATCTTGGCCTGAATATCATGTTTTGTTTCTCTTTGCTGGTCCTCTGGAGGTCCAGGCCCTTTAAGCTCCGAAACTCCCAGCCCAGCCTTGCCCCCAGGTCCTGTCCTTCCTCTGCCGGGTTCAGTCTCTGTCTCTATAGCTGTGGATCCACTGCCTGTCCCAGTCATAGATCTTCTCACTCCCCCTGTGAGTGCGTACTGCTGGCCCCTTGGCCCTGTTAGATCCCTAGACGTAGCCCATTCTGTTCCATCCTTCTCTCTAGCTGGGTCCTTACTGCTGTGGCTGGACTGTAAGGTATCTGCAGCATGAAGGGACAGGAAGCCAGTAGAGGAGTTGGGTGCTGCAGAATCTAAAGAGGGCTTGGTAATCTGTATTGGTCTACCCTGCTGCCCTAGAGAGGGCTTGGCAGTCTGTGTAGTAGGTCTACTGTGCTGGGATGAGCTGGTCTTGCTACTGAGGGTGTAGCTCTTCCTCCAGTGTCCTGTGGGTTGAGGGGGGTGAGGCCCACCACGCAAGGGGAATGTGGGGCTGAAAAATGAGCTGGGACTCCTGCCTCGGGCTGGTGGTCTCGCTGGGTGCCACTGCTGGCCAGAACAAGAAGGGGCATCCCCATGGATACTTCTATGGTTATTGATGAGATCTGTGAGATGACAGAAAGAGGTTAAGAAGTAACTGGCAACAGTGGTTAATTAAAATTGAAAAGCGTGTATCTAGCTAGCAACGTCAATTTGCGTCAGCTAAATTAGATAGCGTTAGCTAGGCATCAACAGAGAACGTGGTGGTTATAACAGCCAGCGTGACAGCTTTCAATTGTAACTGGTAAGTATTAGTTATTACATATAGTGTATCAGTAATGTTAACTGTACTGTAAAACACCACATTACTTTGCAACAGATCGATTTGCCTTTTCAGCGCTTCTCTCTCGTCCATGTTGTTTATGTCCTAAACTCAAACGTCATCATCCAGCGTCGCAATTATAGATTACGTGTTGAGGAGTTTGGTCGTTACCACAGTCACAAAGTCAGAAATCCCACCTACTCGACCAATCAGATGAGGGAGTGTGATGACGCGTATATCGACCAGTTTGCAATGCCAGACGGCTTGCAATGCCATTATGTCTCAAATTACTGGAATACATTGGTCACTAATATCTGTTGGGAAAAAGTCTGGTTATTACCACACAAAAACTTGCTTGTTAACAAGGTCAAAAGGTCTCTTTCAGAATGATCCATAAGTATTACCCTGTGAATCATTACCTGAAGAAACTCAAAAAATATATGAACATTGATTGTACTTTTTGTGTTGAGCATCCAGAAACAGTTTCGCATTTATTTTGGCATTATCTACATGTAAAACAATTATGGAAAGATATTCACAGTTTAATCATTGTTAATATTCTTGATGACTTTTGTTTTTTATGAGAAAATGTGCTGCTCGGTTTCCTTAACCAAAATAAAGATTATTTTAAAAGACACATGCATTTGTTTTATCTAGTGATTCACCAATGATGTGGTTATTTATTAACTATAATAAAACCAAACATTCTAAATGCAAAGTGGTAATCAGATGTCTTATTCAAAGTCAGCTCCCAAGCTTATCATGATATTTTCCCTTACTCATGGTCACTTGTCTTACCCCAAAATAGGTTTACTCCAATAGCTGCATTGTATTTAAAATGGCATGTAGACAAACAAATTGACATATCTTAGGCCCTTACCTACTACACACACTGCCAAGCACCTACTACACACACTGCCAAGCACCTACTACACAGACTGCCAAGCACCTACTACACAGACTGCCAAGCACCTAGGCCCTTACTATAGTAATTTGTTTATTTAACTTAACATAGCCGTGTAGTCCACCTTTCCGGTATTTTGAACCAGTTTGCCGCTGTACAAACGCATGGTCTTCAAGCTATGGAAGATGGCAAAACATTTAATAATAAATAATTGATTGGACTTACATGACACTTTTCTAGACACCCAAAGCACCCAAACAGTGTAAGGGGAAACTAACCACGCTAACCCAACTTACATACTTTTATTGGCCCAAAGTAAACTTGTTTAACTTTTTTATTTTTATTTTACAGATATTTTGTTATATATACATTATTCATAAACTTTACATACAGGGTACTTTTATACACAGTATTACATAATGAGAATACAGTTTGATATACACATTACACATAAAATGGTACTCATCATTACATACACTTGCAATAAGTGTCATGGGATCTTTAGTGACCACAGAGTTAGGACACCCACAAGTCCCATCATCTTCAATTTTATTGAGGAACATTCCATTGTTAGTTGGTACTTCAACATTATTAAAATGAAATGAATGTTAAATGTAAAAGTATATAGTATAAATTGCAATGATCTTTCTTTGAACTTACTGCCTTCATGTTCATTTCAGCAGCATATTTCTCTTTGGCATTTGTTTGTCGGTCTTTGCCCTGGTGGCATTCATACGTCTTTGTGCCCACAACATGACAGAACACCATTGAATGGGAGATTTTAACTCTCCCAAATTAGTTTTTTTCCTGTGAAAGGATGTTCTTCTGTTGAAGGTCAAGAATATGATATATTACTATTAGAATTAAAGGCTTGTAGGAAACTAACAACGTTTCTCTGTCAAATAGAATAACTCCTCTATGCTTGGAATGGAATCCCTTAAATAAGATGGCGCAGACAGAGAGGGCTGCTTTGCTTCTGGTTCTTAGGAAACTTTGCTGTATTTTTTTTAAATGTATTATTTCTTACATTGTTAGCCCAGAAAATGTTATGTGTTATTACATACAATCGGGAAGAGCTATTAGGTATCAGAGCAGTGGTAACTCACCAGCATTGCAAGCATTACAACCTGGAATACGACTTGCCTGAAGTGGATCCTTTGTTCGCATCACCCAGGGCAATTGAACTGACTCCAGAGGCTGACCCAAAACAGCGCCCGTGGAGAAGAGGAAGTCGGAGCGGTCTTCTAGTCAAACTTATGAGGTGCGCACACCACCCACCACTTCAGAGTATATGACTCACTAATGTTCTGTCCCTGGATAACAAGGTTAACGAGATCAGGGTAGGGGTTTCTTGCCAGAGAGACATCAGGGATTGTAACATATACTGTCGGAGTCAGTCCAGCCATCTGGATCCTCGATCTATTGCACCGACAGGAATAAACATCTCTCCGGGAAGAAGAAGAGCGGTGGTGTATGTTTCATGATTAACAACTCATGGTGTAATTGTAATAACATACAGGAACTCAAATCCTTTTGTTCACCCAACCTAGAATACAGTGCCTTGCGAAAGTATTCGGCCCCCTTGAACTTTGCGACCTTTTGCCACATTTCAGGCTTCAAACATAAAGATATAAAACTGTATTTTTTTGTGAAGAATCAAAATCAAGTGGGACACAATCATGAAGTGGAACGACATTTATTGGATATTTCAAACTTTTTTAACAAATCAAAAACTGAAGAATTGGGTGTGCAAAATTATTCAGCCCCTTTACTTTCAGTGCAGCAGACTCTCTCCAGAGGTTCAGTGAGGATCTCTGAATGATCCAATGTTGACCTGAATGGTGAAAAGTTGCTGTCACATTCTTTAAAGAATAAAACTCAAGTTTTATTTGCACTTTGTCAAGTAGTTACAGTTGCCAGCTGGCTTTCACTACGTGGTATCTAAGTGTTTATAAGAGACTTTCTGTGTTTTTTTTGTATGTGTGTGTGTGTGTGTGTGTTTTATCTGACTTGGAGTTAACTACTTGAACATTATATAGGCCAATGTACATACAGAATGGATATACTGTAGCTACTGTATTATGAAGAAATATGTCACAGAGTTCTCCCCCGGTCTCTTCAGGTTTCAGACATCACCTACCAAAAACCAAAGCATAACAAGCACATATACTTCAGCGTTATCGAGGAGCCTATTGGGGGCCCTAAGCAAGATTTGCATAGGGGGCCCCCTACCTCGTGGCAAAACATTTCAGTGGCCCCCTTCTTGAATATAGAAAATACAATTGTTTAAATTTGGTTTGATTAGATTTTATTTTTTACATATACCCTGAGGGCATTTAAAAGTTCCAGAGTGGGGTCTTAGAGAAATTGGCATAGTAGGCAATGTAACCAATCACAACACTGCTTTTAATTGTATCATTGCACATCCTGAAAATCACCAGCAGAGGGCGACCATTTTGAATCCATTCTGTTGGTAATGCTTACAAATTGGATCATAACTCTAAAATTAGCAGATATCCCATTATTTTATGTTCAACAGTATATACAAACATTTGACACATTTTCAATATTCATGTTTATATTTTTTAATACTACTATTACAGAGCAAGCAGTAAATCTCCACTTGACACCAATGTTTGCTTTGTAGCACCTACAGATTAAACACTCTAGTATTAAAGGAGGCCTGGGTAAAGTCAAAGTGTTTTAAATATGCAAAGTAAATTATTGCTCAATTATGCTTTCAGATGCAAATGTCAAATATATGTCAACCGTTGTTCCTCCAAAGGAATATTCTATGGTTTACATTTTGTGAAAATCCCCCAAATCATGCTAATTTTTTTGTCTGTGTTTCGAAGAGCATCCAGGGCCATATTATAGTTTTTTTCTGATTGCTTAGGCACTATCTTTGAAACTGTAAGTGCTGTAGTCTTACTGGTACAGTAATATGGACTGTACTTTCAGAATGAGAAGGCTAAATCACTAAAACCATGCAAATGTTTTTACAGAACTGCAAGAAACTCAGTATCTGGTGGAAGAGGTTGACTCAGAGCAGGAGACCCACATTGTAAATATGGTCATTGTAATTAACTGCATCAGACTCAGAACTGCAGGACCACATAATGGCAGATAGCACCATATTCCAAAACGTCAACAGAGTGAGTCTGTCTCGTCTACTGAAACGCAACAGAATTAGAATGAAGCAGCTGTACAGAGTCCATTTCAAAGGAAACTCAGACCGTGTAAAACAACAGAGAAATGAATATGTGCAGGTAAGCTATACTATCCTATCATTGGTACTGGTTCTGGAAGTATATGGTGCTACGTCATATTGACTGATCCCTATCATCGGACACCGTGCCATCATCAACGTCCTGGGACAACGTGGTGGCAACAGAACAATGTGTGTGGCTATTAGTCAAAACGGCATCCTTCACCATCATGCAATCTTAGGCCCATAAAACACTGCACACATTATCACATTTCTGGACACCCTCCACAACAGACTAATCCCTAATGACCAGGGGCCAGAGCATCCCAGGTACGTTATCATCTGGGACAATGTTAGTTTCCACCGGGCTGCTGTGGTCAGCAATTGGTTCACAGGTCACCCACTTTTCATTGCACTCAATCTCTCCCCCATACTCTCCGTTCTTGAATCCTATTGAAGAATTCTTCTCTGCATGGCATTGGAAGGTGTATGATCTCCAGCCCCATCAACACATACTCTTTCTACAGGCAATAGAGGAGGCTTGTGGAGAAAAATGTCTAAAAACATGTTTTCACTTTGTCATTATGGTGTATTGTTGGTAGATGAGTGAGATGTGTTGTTTATTTAACTTGTTTATTTAACACCGTTAGAGTGTCCGTTAGAGACATTCGTGAATTGTTTTATGCATGTGATGTCAGAATGCACTCACTGTTCCAAAATGTGATTATTATGCAACAGTACAGTTAACACGTGCTACCTGCTAATTATCGATAGGCTATGTTTCAACTTGTCAATTTCAAATTATTTTCGAAGAAGTTATATGTTCTAACAATAGTTTGAATTGAGGTGTGTTCCGCCTCCACATTAATTCACTTAGCAGTAGCCCATTTCAGCATTGCGGACAATCTATGTTTGAGGCTTTACTGAGCCGATAAACTTCTCTCCTCTCCTCGAGGAGAGCCAACCGCACATAACTCATGTTTGCGTAGATCAAGTATGCATACATTTGCCCAGTCTTGCAAGAATTTGAACATTTTCTTGTTGGCGCTCGCTTTGCCTTCCATGTTGTTTTGGCAGAGAAGAAGGCAGATGTTTTACGTGCCCCCAACCGATTGTGATTTTTGTTTGTTTTTTTGCATTGTTTGTAAACTTGTTTTTTTAACCTATTTTGTACATACATTTGCCGCTACTGTCTCTTATGACCGAAAAAAAACTTCTGGATATCCGGACTGCGATTAATCACCACGGATTGGCAGAATCCTTTTTTTCCTTTAACGAGTCTGGCGAGGCCGACGAGAACGATTTACTTCTTTCTGATTTGGTGAAGAGGAGGTGGAGAAAAAGGGTCCGGAGGGCGGGCTGCCTTCTGAGAATTCGTAGGCGATCGAATAAATCCCCACTGCCTTGCATTCTGCTAGCAAACGTGCAATCTTTGGGCAATTAAATAGATGACCTAAGTGGAAGATTAAACTACCAATGGCACATTCAAATAGGTAATGTGTTATTTTTCACGGACTCGTGGCTGAACGACGACACTATCAACATACAGCTGGCTGGTTAAACGCTGTACAGGCAGGATAGAACAGCGGCATCTGGTAAGACAAGGAGCGGCCGACTATGCATGTTTGTAAATAACAGCTGGTGCACGATATATAAGGAAGTCTCGAGCTATTGCTCACCTGAGGTAGAGTATTTCATGATAAGCTGTAGACCACACTATCTACCTAGAGAGCTTTCATCTGTATTTTTCATAGCTGTTTACATACCACCACAGAGGCTGGCACTAAGACAGTATTGAATGAGCTGTATTCCGCCATAAGCAAAGAAGAAAACACTCACCCAGAAGCGGCGCTCCTAGTAGCCGGGGACTTTAATGCAGGGAAAATTAAATCAGTTTGACCAAATTTCTATCAGCATGTTAAATGTGCAACCAGAGGAAAAATAACTCTGGACCACCTATACTCTACACACAGAGACGCATTCAAAGCTTTCCCTCGCCCTCCATTTGGCCAATCTGACCATAATTATATCCTCCTGATTCCTACTTACAAGCAAAAATGAAAGCAAGAAGCACAAGTGACAAGATAAAAAAAAAGTGGTTAGATGAAGCAGATGCTAAGCTACAGGACTGTTTTGCTAGCACAGACTGGAATATGTTCCGGGATTCCTCCGATGGCATTGAGGAGTACACCAGATCAGTCATTGGCTTCATCAATAAGTGCATCAATGACATTGTCCACACAGTGACCACATACCCCAAACAGAAGCCATGGATTACAGGAAACATCCATACTGAGCTAAAGGCTAGAGCTGCCGCTTTCAAGGAGTGGGACTCTAACCCGGAAAATGATAAGAAATCCCGCTATCCCCTCCGACGAACCATCAAACAGGCAAAGCATCAATATAGGACAAAGTTGGAATCATACTACCCCGGATCTGACGCTTGTCGGATGTGGTAGAGCTTGCAAAGCATTACAGACTACAAAGGGAAGCACAACCGAGAGCTTCCCAGTGACACGAGCCTACCAGATAAGCCAAACTACTTATATGCTCGCTTCGAGGCAAATAACACTGAAATATGCATGAGAGCACCAGCTGTTCCGGAAGACTGTGATCACTCTCTCCGCAGCCAGTGTGAGTAAGACCTTTAAACACGTCAACATTCACAAGGCCACAGTGTTAAGCGGAGCGACACAGGGGAACCCAAGAGCAGACTCAGATGAGGAAAAAGGGATGAATGCACTAAAATATTTATTGTTAAGCAGGGAGATATGGAGCGCAGATACGGGGAAGCTCGGATGAGTTGCAGAAAAACCAGATGTTGGGTGGTGAGATGTGGAACAGGAGACAGGAGCCAAAGACAGAGTGGTAACTGCAATGAGAGGATAAACGGTGTCAGGCAGTGAAACAGGCACAGCAGAGTAACAGGATCTTGATTATGGAACGAGTTGCTGCTGGTAGGGATCTGCTCTGACTCCAGCACACCTGTCTCCAACCACATAATCACAGAGCGAGAGAGAGAGCGAGAGAGAGCGAGAGAGAGCGAGAGAGAGCGAGAGAGAGCGAGAGAGAGCGAGAGAGAGCGAGAGCGAGCGAGAGAGAGAGAGAGAGAGGTTTGGCCGGGATAGGCCATCATTGTAAATAAGAATGTGTTCTTAAATGGCTTGCCTAGTTAAATACATTGAAAACAAATGTATTATAAAATGAATGCTTCACAGAGTTCAAGTAACAGACACATCTCAACTTCAACTGTTCAGAGTAGACTGTGAGAGATGTGAGTAAGACCTTTAAACAGGTCAACATTCACAAGGCCGCAGGGCCAGACAGATTACCGGGACGTGTACTCTGAGCATGTGCTGACCAACTGGCAAGTGTCTTCACTGACATTTTCAACCTCTCCCTGTATGAGTCTGTAATACCAACATGTTTTAAGCAGACCACCATATTGCCTGTGCCCAAGAGCACTAAGGTAACCTGCCTAAATTACTACTGACCCATAGCACTCATGTCTGGAGCCATGAAGTGCTTTGAAAGGCTGGTCATGGCTCACATCAACACCATTATCCCAGAAACCCTAGACCCACTTCAATTTGAATACTGCCCCAACAGATCCACAGATGATGCAATCTTTATTGCACTCCACACTGCCCTTTCCCACATGGACAAAAGGAACACCTATGTGAGAATGCTATTCATTGACTACAGCTCAACACCATAGTGCCCTCAAAGCTCATCAATAATCTAAGAACCCTGGGACTAAACACCTCCCTCTGCAACTGGATCCTGGACTTCCTGACGGGCCGCCCCCAGGTCGTAAGGGTAGGTAAGAACGCATCCACCGTGCTGCTCCTCAACACTGAGGCCCCTCAGCGGTGCGTGCTCAGTCCCCTCCTGTACTCCCTACTCACCCATGACTGCATGGCCTGGTACGACTTCAAAACCATTATTAAGTTTGCAGAAGACAAACCAGTGGTAGGCCTGATCACCGACAACGAAGAGACAGCATATAGGGAGGAGGTCAGAGACCTGGCCGTGTGGTGCCAGGACAACAATTTCTCCCTCAACATGATCAAGACAAAGGAGCTGATTGTGGACGACAGGAAAAAGAGGACCGAGCACACCCCCATTCTCATCGATGGGGCTGCAGTGGAGCAGGTTGAGAGCTTCAAGTTCCTTGGTGTCCACATCACCAACAAACTAACAGGGTCCAAGCACACCAAGACAGTCGGGAAGAGGACACAACAAAACCTATTCCCCCTTAGAAGACTGAAAAGATTTGGCATGGGTGTTTGGCATTTGGCACAGATCCTCAAAAGGTTCTACCGCTGCACCATCGAGAGCATCCTGACTGGTTGCATTACTGCCTGGTATGGAATTTGCTCAGCCTCCGACCGCAAGGCACTACAGAGGGTAGAGCGAATGGCCCAGTGCAACACTGGGGCAAAACTTCCTGCCATCCAGGGCCTCTATAACAGGCGGTGTCAGAGGAAGGCCCTAAAAATTGTCAACGACTCCAGCCACCCTAGTCAGAGACTGGTAAGCGGTACCGGAGCACTAAGTCTAGGTCCAAGAGGCTTCTAAAGAGCTTCTACCCCAAACCATAAGAATCCTAATCAAATCGGTACCCAGACAATTTGCATATATTGTAATGGTGTGTGTAAAATACTTTTTTGAAGGTTGTACTTAATTATAATGAGAAGTTTTTTTGCCAGCTATGTGTGGGGCCATGTTTGTTGACAATATACAGTGCATTCTGGGTGTTACGTAAAATGTCAGACCAAAGATGTTATAATGAGGTGAAGTAATGGTTCACTCATCTTTTGGGTAAACTTCCGAAAGTAAATGAAGGGAACTGGATGATTGTAGACGACACACACCCTTTTATCATGCATACTATAAACAGACAAAACTCATCTTGTCTCTTATTATCTTTGGTTGATGCGAGAAGAGAAAAAAAAAACATGCCAGCGTGCACAAACTACCTATCATCGGATTACTTTCGATTTCTAGAAAGTGTTTTACTCAATTATTCAATCAATGGTGAGCTCACCTGTGATGTTATTAATTCTAAATAGTAATTGCTGTTAGCTAATTCATATTGTGGTTTCTGTCAGCCAAGAGTTATAAAAATATGACTGCTTGTGTACTTCAATATTTCCTCAGTTAGCGCTAGGAAAAATGTAGCCTACATTTCCGGGTTTGGATGATTGTGTTATGCTGTACCTACTTCTGTGAATGTCTGAACATTGTATCCAAAAATAAACTGGTCACATTCTGGACATAACTTTGTAAGGACTGTGTTTGTGCAAAATGTTTTTGTAAAAAAAAACCAGTGTGGCCAGCTCAAATGCTGATTGTTGCGTCAATCGAAAATGGACATTCTAAATAAGCGATCTAATCACACCGGCTTTCCACTAGATGTTAGAACATTGTTGTGGGGACTTCCCTTCAGCCACAAGAGCATTAGTGAGGTTGGGTACTGATGTTGGGCGATTAGGCCTGGCTCGCAGTCGGCATTCCAATTCATACCAAATGTGTTCGATGAGGTTGAGGTCAGGGCTCTGTGCAGGCTGCTCAAGTTCTTCCACACTGATGGCATTGTGCCAATGGCATTGTATGCTGTAGCATTAAGATTTCCCTTCACTGGAACTAAGGGGCCTATTCCAAACCATGAAAAACCGCCCCAGACCCTTATTCCTCCTCCATCAAACTTTACAGCTGGTACAATGCATTGGGTAGCGTTCTGAACACTGACATTCCTGTCTTGCAGGAAATCACGTAACAGAATGAGCAGTATGGCAGCTGGCATTGTCATGCTGGAGAGTCATGTCAGGATAAGCCTGCAGGAACTGTACCACATGAGGGAGGGGGATGTCTTCCCTGTAATGCACGGGATTGAGGTTGCCTGCAATGACAACAAGCTCAGTCCGATGATGCTGTGACACACCGCCCCAGACCATGACGGACCCTCCACCTCCAAATCGATCCCACTCCAGAGTATAGGCCTCAGTGTAACGCTCACTCCTTTGACGAAAAATGCGAATCCGACTATCATCCCTGGTGAGACAAAACCGCGATTCGTCAGTGAAGAGCACTTTTTGCCAGTCCTGTCTGGTCCAGCGACGGTAGGTCTGTGCCCATAGGTGACATTGTTGCTGGTGATATCTGTTGGAAAGCAGACTGAACCAGGTTCTCCTCTAGGATTTTGCCTGTGCTTTGCTCTATTCCATGTCTTTTTATCCCCCAAAATTCCCTAGTCCTTAACGATGACAAGCATACACGTTGCAAAAAAGTGATTTGCGGAGGGACAGGGTTCTACTTCTACCAATAACTGTTTTGATCAGAAGAACCCTTTTTGGAAGACAAGGGTTATTTTTAAGGGAAAGGGTTCTACATAGAACATTTAACATCCTAAGAACCGCTTTTTAAAGAAAGGGTTCTTTGGAAGGCAAGAAGGGTTTTACATTGAACTATATTTCCCAGCATGCTCTATTGCAGGGATATTTTAAGAATGGTCTGTTTTACTGTAATATCTATACATTGCTTGGTTGATATATTCTATGCTACTCAAAGATAAATAACATACTATCGTCTAAACTAACCAATCTGTTAGTAACTGGATTTATTGCAACCATTACTGAGATGGTTGTTCCAGTTTATATTATTGAGGTAGTCTCAGTAATCAATATTCCCTTTCCTGGCTGTAGGAAAGAGGCAGGTGATTAACAATGTCAGTTGTTGGAAATCCTAACTCTGCCTGCATACCAATAGGAAATACAAATCTCTTTGCATCTGGCCTATAAACTAGGAGCTTCCTAACATCACTGTGTTAGGCTATAATTAGGCCCTCAAATAAAGGCCTGGTGATATATACAATGTACAGTCATAAATAATTACATTTTTAATGCTGGTAGAACCCTTCATAGATTGTTCTAGGTAGAACCATATACAGGGAGTTATTTGAAGTACCTTACATTGAACCCTCTGCAATGGTTTCTACCCAGCACCAAAAAGGGCTCCCCCTGTATGGTTCTACTTAGAAGAAAAGGTGCTAAGAGTGTACCCATAACATGATGCAGCCACCACCATGCTTGAAAATACTAAGAGTGGTACTCAGTATTGTGTTGAAGTTGCCCCCACCATAACACTTTGTATTCAGGACATAATATGGCAAAGAAATGAACTTTTTTAGCAATTTTACTTTAGTGCCTTATTGTAAACAGGATCCATGTTTTGGAATATTTGTATTATTATACATATTTGTGACCGGGAAACAGACATGACGCAGAATATGACATTTGTAATCATTAGTCCAAAAAGCATTTTTGACCTCCATTGGACACAACAGTCTTGCAGAGAGAGGAGGGGGAGGGAGAGAGAGAGAGATGAGAGGAGGTGGAGAAGGAAGGAGAGAGAATGGAGGGAGGAGGGAGTGCGAGTAGGGGGAGAGTGAGGGAGGGGGATAAAGGGGAGAGGGGAGAGAGAGGAGGGAAGCAAGAGCAAGTCAACAGACAGACATAGGAGGGAGAGAGAAGGGAGACAGAGTTGAGAGGTGGGAGGGAAAGAAGGGAGAGAGAATGGAGGGGGAGAGGAGGGATAGTGTGAGGGAGGAAGAGAGACAGACAGAATGAGAAAGAGAGCGCGAGAGAAGGAGGGAGGGAGAGGGTGGTGGGGTGAAAGAAGGGGGAGTGAGAGGGAAGAGAATTGGGGGCATAAAGAGGAGGTAGAGAGAAGAGACAGAGGCAGTTAAAGAGATGGAGAGAGGAGGGCGGGAGAGAGAGAGAGGAGAGAGAGATTAGAGGAGAGGGAGAGAGAGAGACATGTCTGTCCGTGAGTTTATATGTCTGTCTGTCATAACGAGTGTGAAAGCGACCGCTACAACACAGCTGGATCCGAGTGCCAAATTCTTGTGTTACTGGGGAGAGACATTATCAGCGTACACAAGGTGAGAGAACAAATCAACGGACCACAATGCCCCTTTTTTCTCAGAAATACGACTTGATGCATCATGAATAGAGGTAAGCCTAGGACACTTATCTACTATGTAAACTCTGACGCTGGCTGGTGTAATTGTTGCAATGCTTGTTGTGTTGAGGTTGTCAACCAGTGGCTGACATAGCAATAAGGAACTCAGGAAATTGCCCGGGGCCTCACATCATCAGGGGCCTCGTGAAGTTGGCATACTTTCCTTTAATAATACATAATTTCTCTGTTATCTTGCCTTCCTCTTCCTCTCTAGGCCCTTCTTTGATATGCGCGTGTTTAGCGGTTGTGACCAGCTCTGGTTGTGGCAAATGGAGCGGACAGACAGGAAACGCCACGTGTTCGTTTAATATTAAAATACATGCAATACGCTAGGCTCTGCTCCTTCAGGGGGAGTGTGGGGGGGGGGGGGAGCTCACTGCCAGAGCATGCATAATGTTAAGATAATAATAATTACAGGCAGAGGAAGGTATGCTACACCAACCCCCTGCAGGAAGGAAACACATATGCATGCGAGTAACGACATTACAGCAATAGCATGTCACCAAAAACACCAAAACATACTGTAGCTTGCACCCAGCAGCCACCAGATAAGTGTTTCCAGAACCTGGTGGACTAAGTAGACCGCCATAGAGTGATGATCTAATTGGTGCAACATCAGCTTATGCTATCAGGTGATGCAACACTCAGGTTTCCTCCACCTTTTTATTGACCTTTTAAACGGTTGGGTATATTTGCTATTACGACACATTTCCTGAAAGCTAAAACAATCAGGAACACATCCGTTTCATCTATTTCCCGCTACAACCCAAGCTCTGCAAGATACGCTTGAAGGGACTGTGGCAATAATCGCAACTGAAAACAATGCAGATCTTTTTTTCTACACACACAATTATCTGATGATTTTCCGCCATGTTTACAGTAACCTTTAGATTGATATACCTTTCTAATATTTAAGTTATTTGACATATTTTCTTATTAGCCTTATGAACATGCTAAAATTGTGTATATCTCTATTGGTAGATATTGCAAATAAATTATCTGTTTCACCTGTCTTTGTACTTGTCTCCACCCCCCACCAGGTGTCTCCCATCTTCCCTCATTATCCCCTGTGTATTTATACCTGTGTTTTGTTTGTCAAATCTACCAGTGGTTTCCCCTTGCTCCCAGTGTCCTGGTTTTGACCATTCTGCCTGCCCTGATACTGCCACCATCTATCTTCAGAGTTCGTTCTGTTAGGTGACCTAAACTGGGATATGCTTAACACCCAGGCAGTCCTACAATCTAAACTAGATGCCCTCAATCTCACACAAATGATCAAGGAACCCACCAGGTACAACCCTAAATCCGTAAACATGGGCACCCTCATAGATATTATCCTGACCAACTTGCCCTCCAAATACACCTCTGCTGTTTTCAATCAGGATCTCAGCGATCACTGCCTCATTGCCTGCATCCGCCATGGATCCTCAGTCAAACGACCACCCCTCATCACTGTCAAACGCTCCCTAAAACACTTCTGCAAGCAGGCGTTTCTAATCGACCTGGCCCGGCTATCCTGGAAGGATATTGACCTCATCCCGTCAGTCGAGGATGCCTGGTCGTTCTTTAAAAGTAATTTCCTCACCATCTTAAATAAGCATGCCCCTTTCAAAAAACGTAGTACTAAGAACAGATATAGCCCTTGGTTCACTCCAGACCTGACTGCCCTTGACCAGCACAAAAACATCCTGCGGCAGACTGCACTAACATCGAATATGTGATATGCAACTTTTCAGGGAAGTCAGGCTAGCTTTTTCAAACATAAATTTGTGTTGTGTAGCTCTAACTCAAAAAGGTTTTGGGACACTAAAGACCCAGTGGAGAATAAGAGCACATCTTCCCAGCTGCCCACTGCACTGAGGCTAGGTAACACTATCACCACCGATAAATCCACGATAATCGAGAATTTTAATAAGCATTTCTCTACGGCTGGCCATGCTTTCCTCCTGGCTACCCTAACACCGGTCAATAGCTCCGCACTCCCCGCAGCTACTTGCCCAAGCCTCCCCAGCTTCCCCTTCACCCAAATCCAGATAGCAGATCTTCTCAAAACCTGGACCCATACAAATCAGCTGGGCTAGACAATCTGAACCCTCTCTTCCTAAAATTACCTGCCGTCATTGTTGCAACCCCTATTACCAGTCTGTTCAAAATCTCTTTGGTATCGTCTGAGATCCCTAAAGATTGGAAAGCTGCCGCGGTCACCCTCCTCTTCAAAGGCGGTGACACTCTAGACTCAAACTGTTATAGACCTATATCCATCCTGCCCTGCCTTTCTAAAGTCTTTGAAAGCCAAGTTAATAAACAGATCACTGACCATTTCGAATCTCATCGTACCTTCACCACTGTGCAATCCGGTTTCTGAGCTGGTCACAGGTGCACCTCAGCCACACTCAAGGTACTAAACGATATCATAACCACCATCGATAAAAGACAGTACTGTGCAGCTGTCTTCATCGACCTGGCCAAGGCTTTCGACTCTGTCAATCACCACATTCTTATCGGCAGACTCAACAGCCTTGGTTTCTCAAATGACTGCCTCGCCTGGTTCACCAACTGCTTCCCAGATAGAGATCAATGTGTCAAATAGGAAGGCCTGTTTTCCGGACCTCTGGCAGTCTCTATGGGGGTACCACAGGATTCTCAGGCCGACTCTTTTCTCTGTATATATCAGCGATGTAGCTCTTGCTGCGGGTGATTCCCTGATCCACCTCTACGCAGACGACACCATTCTGTATACATCTGGCCCTTCTTTGGACACTGTGTTAACTAACCTCCAAAGAGCTTCAATGTCATACAACAACTCCTTCTGTGGCCTCCAACGGCTCTTAAACACTAGTAAAACCAAATGCATGCTTTTCAACCGTTCGCTGCCCGACTAGTATCACTACTCTGGACGGTTCTGACTTAGAATATGTGGACAACTACAAATACCTAGGTGTCTGGCTAGACTGTAAACTCTCCTTCCAGACGCATTTTAAACAAATCCAATCAAAAATCAAATCACTCGTGCTGCCAAACATACCCTAAAACGGACTATCCTATCGATCCTCAACTTCCGCGATGTCATTTACAAAATAACTTCCAATACTCTACTCAGCAAACTGGATGCAGTCTATCACAGTGCCATCCATTTTGTCACCAAAGCCCCATATACCACCCACCACCGCGACCTGTATGCTCTAGTTGGCTGGCCCTCGCTACATATTCCTCGCCAGACCCACTGGCTCCAGGCTCCGCCTTATCTCAGCTCACTGGTCACGATAACAACACCCACCTGTAGCATGCGCTCCAGCAGGTATATCTCACTGGTCATCCCCAAAGCCAACACCTCCTTTGGCTGCCTTTGCTTCCAATTCTCTGCTACCAATGACTGGAACGAATTGCAAAAATCGGTGAAGCTGGAGACTTATATTTCCCTCACTAACTTTAAACAATAGATATCTGAGCAGCTAACCAATCGCTGTACCTGTACATAGCCCATCTGTAAATATCCCACCCTTACTACTTCATCTCCATATTGTTTTTATTTACTTCTCTGCTCTTTTGCACACCAGTATTTCTACTTCCACATCGTTATCTGCTCATCTATCACTCCAGTGTTAATTTGCTAAACTGTAATTACTTCGCTACTATGGCCTATGTATTGCTTTACCTCCTCACGCCATTTGCACACTGTATATAGACTTTCTTTTTTGTTCTATTGAGTTATTGACTGTACGCTTGTTTATTCCATGTGTAACTCTGTGTTGTTGTTTGTGTCGCACTGCTTTGCTTATTCTTGGCCAGGTCGCAGTTGTGAATGAGAAATTATTCTCAACGAGCTTACCTGGTTAAATAAAGGTGAAATATATATATTTTTTTTTAACAATTAAAACCAGGTATAAAGTATGTAGAAAACAGCCCATTATCAGCCTCATAATGTCATCCTGTGACAATTTTGGATAAAAAAGTTAAGGGTCACAACATGATGCTCATATCAATACATTGCAGTCAATGGAAAATAAGAGCGTCAACCTAGTATAAAAAAAGCCATGCATGTTTAATGGCCGTCAATCATTACGTAGGCTATACCTGTACCTGGATTATCGAGCACGCAGATTGACAAAGCAATGAGCAGACAAGTCAGAACCATGGAGAAATAATTAAGCCATGGCTAAACCTTGTTCTTTAGAATAGTCGGACAGGAAACAAAATAATAATCATGCAAGATCTGGAAGACCGCAGTCTATAACATACACTGTAAACAGAAAACACATCCACTTCATTTCGATATTGCTTTCTGTAGTCGGGCACAACAAGCAACTGAATCCCATGTGCCTGTTTGGTTATAGTTCAAACTATAATCTTATATAGAATAGACTACTTTTGCTTTCAGATGCCATTTACAAACAAGTTACAGGAAAGAACACTACAGTAAGCCTACTCACCAAACACATGTGTTTTGTCATGGGGTGAAATGTAATTCATCATTCTCAGTGGGCATGGCAATTCTATTGTCGTGGAAATTCTACACATGGGACACTCAAAGTCAATCTTAAATGAATCATTGTTTATTAACAGCAAGCTGGAGAAGTCACAGTCAACTTTAGGAGAATATAAGAATGTATTTTCTGTTGAATTAACAAGCAAGGGCAAGGCTAGGACATTGCAATTGCATATAGCCATTATCACCAGCATCCAACCAGGAGTGCAGCACCAGGGTATGGCGATAAAATAGGCAACACCAGCTCAGACCAATTCCAGGATTTAATCAAATCAGATGGATATCAAGTATATATACACGGTACATTTGCCATGTTTTATAATGTTATGGGAATGTTTTTGGTACATTGTCAAAATAAATAATTATATTCAAAAACTCCAGGAACAGGGGGACCTAAGGTGGTCGCACCCACAGGCTTTGCGCTACCTCCACTTCTGTCCAACCATTACCCTAGCATCATGTCCACACCCGGCTCAACCCTAACCCTTTCAACATCAGCGTTTTTTTTCAATCTTCAGGAACTGTGGGATGCAGGTAGCCTAGCGGTTAAGAGCATTGGGCAAGTAACTGAAATGCAGCTGGTTCAACTCTCAGAGCTGGCAAGGTAGAAATATCTGCCGTTCTGCCCTTGAGCAAGGTAGTTATCACCCAGAAACTGCTTCCTGGGTGCCCAATGACGCCGATTTAAGGCAGCCGCTGGCATCCCTGATTCAGAGGGGTTAAGTTAAATGCATAAGACATGTTTTTGTTGAATGCATTCAGTTGTGCAACTGACTAGAAAACAGTGGTGTGTATTCATGGATACCAAGGGAAGCCATGCTTCCTCAAAAAATGGACGAAGTACAAATGATTTATCCTTAGTCTCTGTGCTTAATCCTTTTCCTTCAATTCGCAAGAGGCTGACTGCATCTCACTGGAGAAAGCATCCGAGTGAGCGAAGCCCCTCTGTCTCTGTATGTAACACCCATCTGATGCTGTCTGGTCAAAAATATTGATATTGTTGCCACCTATAGCATTGAATACAAGGGAAGCCAGCGAGCATTTGGCCTCCCTTGATGTGTTTTTATAATAGCCAAACAGCGTTGAGCTAAACTGAGTGAGCTTATCTGTGAATGGCCCTGGCGCAGCAAAAAAACATATATATTTTTTTAAATAATAAGTGTCGAAGGACGCCAGTTTGGATTTTCCTTCACACCAAGCCGATCACACCAAAGGCCCAAAGTAATTGTTGCTTCTCGTTGTGTGGCTGGCTAGCTAGCTGAAGTCGTTCCTTTCCTAAATTAGCCACGGAAGGAGACAGGGTTTTGGACTTTCGAATGGCGATATTGATCCAACTGACACGACTCAGGATAAGACCCAAATGCAAACAGTTCGAATTTCAGATGATTATTGCAAAAAGGCAGGTCAAGGGCAGGCATAAGTCAGTAATCCGAGGCAGAGTCAAGCAGGGACCGAATGGAAGGCAGGCTCAGTGCAGGCAGAATGGTCAGAACCGGGAAGACTAGAAAACAGAAACTGGAGATACTGGAAAACATGCTGGTAAGGAGACAAAGGGCTATGAGACAGAGGTTTATCCTGGACAAGTGTGACGTATACGGAGGGTGGGGGCAACAGAAGACGAACAGCAGAGGGGCTAAGATTCTTAGCAATGTGGAATGGGCCGATTAAAACGAGGGGAAGGTTTATGGGACAGCCATACCCTCTGCCCGTGACGGTAGCGGGGAGCAGGAGTCCGGTGGCTGTCTGCCTATCGCCAATACCTGGAGGTATTCTTGAGAAGAGAGGACAGGGATCTCTTTCAGGTACAGCGAAAGTGGCAGACGAACATCTGGGTCAAGCGTATGCTGATCTCTTCTTGCTCAGGGAAGAGCGGGGGCTGATATCCCATAGAACACTCAAAGGGCGGGAGACCAGTGGCCGAGCAGGGAAGGGTGTTGCGGGCGTATTCCACTGACACGAGTTGCTGGCTTCAGGTGGTGGGGTTGGCGGCGACGAGGCAACAAAGAGCCATCTCCAGGTCCCGATTGGCTCTCTCCGACGAGCTGTTAGACTGGGGGTGAAAACTGGAGGACAGGCTGGCCGACAACCCAATGAGGGTGCAGAACGCATTCCAGTACCGGGAACAGAACTGAGGACCGCGATCAGAGACCATGTCCACCGGAAATCCATGAATCCGGAAGACATGCCACCACCCAAGATGTCCCAGAAATGTCCCCCACCAAAGATACCCCAGGAAATATCCCCACTCATGCTGGTGCCTCCACCAGCACCCCCTTCCTGGCCAACTCCACCCACAAAAAGGTTTACCTGTAAAGAATTTAGGAAAAAACGAATAACATTAACTTTTAAATTATTTAATATTTAACCATGTCCATTTGATCTGTTTCGCCCTGTTATTACAGCCCTTTTGGAAGCCTTTGTTTGGACATCTAGAAGTGCAAATTATTTAAAACATCTAGTAGTCATTCATTAATATGCAATAATATATAACTGCTTAGCAGCCAACCTGCTTACTCAAATCACTTGTAATTACAGTAAAATACTGTAGAAACTTTGCCATACTTTGTCACTTTTACAGTATTGTACTGTGTTTCATTACTTTGTCCATGGGGAAGCCGTTAGTTGACTAGTAGTGGCTATTCAGCAGCCTGATGTTCTTAGAGTAGAATCTATTGGCCAGTCTTCCAGTTTTTGCCATGACGCTCCTGTGCTGCCCACGTCTGAGTGATTGAAGATGAGAGAACAGGGCATGGCTTGGGTGGCTGTGGTCCCGGATATTCTTCTTGGCCTTCTTGCGACACCTGGTGTTGTAGGTGTCCAGGAAGGCAGGCAGTGTGCACCCAATGGTGCGTTCAGTTGCACTTATCACCCTTAGAAGTACCTTGCAGTCCGCAACTGTTGAGTTGCCATACCAGGCTGTGATGCAGCCCAACAGTATGCTCTCAATGGTGCGCCTGTAGAACAGTGAGGGCCCTCGGGGACTAAGGTTAAAGATACGCTGTTGTGTCTTCTTCACCACTGTGCCTGTGTGGTTAGACCATTTCAGCTTCTCTGAGATCTGTACACCAAGGAATTTGAAGTTATTGACCGTCTCCACAGTGGCCCCATTGATGAGGATGGGGGCGTGTCCAGCCTGGTTCCTCCAGGAGTCCACAATCAGCTCCTTTGTTTTGCTAATGTTGAGGGAGAGGTTGTTTACCTGGCAACAGGCCGTCAGAGTGCCTGCCTCCTCCCTGTTGGCTGTCTCGTTGTTGGTAATCAGGGCTATTACTGTTGTCGTCAGCGAACTTGATGATGGAGTTGGAACTGTGTGAGGCCACGTGGTCATGGGTATACAGCGAACACAGGAGAGGACTGAAGATGCACCCTTGTGGGGCCCCCATGCTGAGAATTTGTGTCGGAGGTAATGTTGCCGAACCTTCATCACCTGAGGGTGGCCCGTCAGGAAGTCCAGGACCCAATTAAATTGGGAGGAGTTCAGACCCAGGGCCGTGAGCTTTGTAATGAGCTTATAGGACACTATGCTATTAAAGGCTGAGCTGTAATTGACGAACAGCATTGTCACGAACCGGATCGTAGCCCGTAACAAAAAGGGAGACAACGTGGAGATCAAGGAATAACAAAAATATATTTATAAACAAGTAGCAATGGTGTGTGTAGCCAGTAAAGTAAGTGGTTTGCTTGCATAGATGAGACAATGAAGGGTGTCGGAGGTGCCAAAGCAGACAAACAAAACGGCCACAAAAATGCCACAACCAAAATCCAACAGTGTGTCTGTGTGGAGAGTCTCCTCAATTCATGGGGGAAAGATGTATTCATCCACAGGACACACAGCCCAGGTGTATCTCATTTCGCTGACAACCCTCCCGGCTCCGCCCACAAACATCCTAATAAGGAAAACAAGAGCAAAGAGAAAGAATTCGGCAGACAGAGTGGGAGGGTCATCACACCCCCCTCCATAAAACCGGGACCACCAAGGATCCCGGGAACACCACACCAACCATAAATTCAAACAAAATACTGTCCAGGAAGCAACCTTTAAGAGTAATGAAGAAAACGAGAACAAAAGGGAACAGACAGGAGCAACAGGACAATACAAAACATTCGATAAACAGTGGCCGGTCACGTGAACGACACCGTACACTCAGACAATGTGTATGAGAGAACGCGTGTCCACCAATCAATGGGACCTGACAACTACGGCAAAGACATTATCAGTCCCCCTGATGTGCCGCACATCGAGATGGAATGCCTGTAAAAACAAACACAATTTCATTATCCTCTGGTTAGGACACATCATAGACCTCAAGAAGGTAACAGGGTTACGGTCAGTGTAGACCACAATAGGTACTACACCCGACCCAACAAAGACCTCGAAATGTTGTAGCGCCCATATGAGTGCTAGCGCTTCTTTTTCCACCACGGAGTAGTTCAACTGATAAGGGTTCAACTTCTTGGAAAAGAAGCTAACAGGCTTATCAACACAGGGGCACATCTGCTTGCAGCAGTACTGCACCTGCCCCCAAGTGACTCGCATCCACCTGCAAGGTGAATGACATATCCACACGAGGAGCAACCAGCACTGGAGTTGCGGCAAGCAACCTCTTTGCATCCTCAAAAGCCTGTTGACAGAGAGGAGACCAGACGTAAACCGCCTTATCTTTCAGCAAATCTGTCAGGGGAGCGACTACGGTAGGGAAGTTCCTACAGAAACGATGGTAATAATCAATAATTCCCAAAAACCGCATTGGTTCCTTTTTAGTAGTTGGCGGTGGAAAAGCATCAATAGCTACCACTTTATCCCAAACAGGATGCACTTCACCCTGCCCAACCACCTGGTGGTTCATGTTCTAGTTACGCAATGGTCGAACAAGGCTTGAATACGGGACACTGTGCTCCTCCCAAGTATCTGCATAAACCACTACATCGTCCAGATAAACAGCACACCCGACCAGACTGGAGACAACCCTATTCATAAGGCACTGAGAAGTGACAGGTACATTATTCAGGCCGAAACTCATAACCGAATAAGAGTACAGACTGAAGGGTGTAATAAATAAGGCTCTGCAATATTACTCTCCATGTACCGCTCAGCATTCAGACAACGCAGTTTCCCTAAAGAAACTCTATGGAACCGCTGACGGACGGGGTCAGCATCCCCAATATCAAGTTCGTGTTCTATTCTACAAAACCAATTTGACCGCAGTGGCAAGTCTACTAAAAAACAAACCAACAAAGGCACCCAACACCTACCAAACAGCACAAAAGATGTCACAAAATATGCAAACAAGCACCGACAGAGTTTTCAAACACTAACTACACGTTTTCTCCAAAACAAAATACTCATACCAGTTAGCTCAACAACACTACTGTTAGGCCTACTGGCCCTTTTAATTCCATGCAACGCATAATTTAATGACATCACAGGACAACCAAAAACACTCATACATCTCTAAGGCACTATACCGAACACATAAGACTATGCAGTGAATACAAACCAAAGCACATCCCAAAATAGCATCAACGCATCATAATACTATACGCCAAAATGTCTAGGAACCAACCTTATATTCCCAGATGAGCTCCCACTTGTCACGAACCGGCTCGTAGCCCATAACAAGAAGGGAGACAATGTGGATATCAAGAAATGACAAAAAATATATTTCTTAACTAAAGTAACAGTAGTGTAAGAGGTTGCGTGCAAATATATGATAATGAAGGGTTCTGAAGGGTGCCAAAGCAAGCTGCCACGACCAAAATCCAACAGTGTGTCTGCATGGAGAGTCTCTTCAATGAATGGGGGTGGGTGAAGGTGTATTTATCCCTAGGACACACCCGAACGCAGGTGTACCATTTTGCTGACAACTTTCTACCCACCGACGTCGTAATAAGTAAAACAAGAGCAAAAAGAAAGAATTTGGCAGACAGAGTGAGAGGGTTGTCACAGCATCCTCACATACGCATTCCTTTGGTCCAGGCCCACTCAGCCAACTAGCTCCCTGTCCACTCAGTCGGTTTTTTCAGACTTCCTGGTAGTTTGACATGAGAGAAACATTTTGAGCAGTTTTATCTGGAAATAATATCATGGGTAATCTTTTGATTAGAATCAGAAGGACTGTTTGGGACCTTTTAAGAAGTCACAATTTCGTTACAATATCGTGGCCAATAAATTAGAACATTTTATGTAAAGATCAGTTTGGAGTCACTATTTCACGTTATTGAACCAGAGTAATTTCTTGAGTAAAAGTTTAAAATCTACTACAATTTTAAAAAGTGGGTGTACTTACATGAAATATTAGTTTGCATTTATGTTATTTATTTCATTTTAACCTCCAACTTGAAATATATATATATTTTAATAATCACATAATACAGTTGGCATTGAATCATATATTTGGTTTCAACAAGTATAGTATTTTTCCATTGAGAAAACCTAACTCTTATGTGTAATCACTTGAATTATTTGTATTTTTAAGTTGATCCAAAGAGTTGTTATGTTATTTTTATAGTGTAGGTCCCTATATACACCCCATGCTAATGTCCTGGCATGGCGACTAAGCCTGAAGGTAATCCAGTTCATTAAATGTCTATGGTTGAGGACTGCCTGTGTTTGGACTCTATGGAAAAACAATGAATTAACGTGAATGGAAAATCAGTAACTAACAATCATATGTTAAAGATACAGATCATGTTGAGTTGCCAAATTAGAGCTATGGGGGCCTCATATTGTAGCCTATATACTTGATGAAGTATGTAGTGTATACACACATAGTATTTTTTTTAAATGTATTTGACCTGTAAGCCTGTTTGAGGTGGGGGGTTGTCTGTTAAATAGACCTCAAGGTCATTTTCTGACACCTACAGAAGTATCTCTCCGGTCTCCAGCACTGTACCAGCAGAATGCACAAGCCTCACGGGACAATAAAATAAATGCATGTATGCTTAGGTCTACTGCAATTATGCTTACCATGGTTTCCCTAATGTTTTAGTATTTAACATTAACAGTGGATATTAAATACTTTTATAACGTAAGAAGCCAGTGGGCAAACTACGGTCGTTCTTTATCTCCAAGGAGGACAGGCACGTCTACTACTCCGAGTGTGCGTGTGCGCTGCGCTGTACTGTACAGTAGCTGGCTTTTGAGTAGGAGGCGCGCACCTCATTCACTCAGTCGAGTCCTGTCTCTTGTACGAGTATGGCGAGGTCTTGCTAGCAACTAAGCCCAGCATAACTGCGCTGGAGAAACCCCGCAAAACTTCTGAATAACGGCGACAAGAAGGGTTACATACAGGCAAATTATCTATGGATAATAGACTGAAAGAGAATCAAACAATACTAGTTTTCGTTCATGAGGTAGAGAAACAACTAACCAGTGTTTCATTAAATAATTAGGATACTTATTTAGAGTTAATGTCAATGCATTGTACTATTCTTTGAACCATCTGTTATACTAAGAAAAGGGGGAATTAATTATAAAGGACAATGTTACTCACTAAAACTTCGTCGTTGAAATGGATACGCACGTTATTTGCTATTTGGATGCATCAGATTGTTTGGGGAATGGTAAGTAGATGCTTTTATAAAATTCAAAACATTATTTCGACCTCTTTTAATTGCAAATCAATTTAATCATCAATATAGCATATTTATACAATGCTCTATAACACACTATCCAAACTATACATTATTTCTACGTTCTCCGGTGCGGACTGTGAAAGAGACTTGAGTGTGTCCCGTGTCTCTATTAGGACACATGTCCTTGGCATCTCCCTGTAGTGTTCAAAGTCAAGCAAAAAGAAAGTGTAAACATATCTGTTATCTTTCAATAGGGGAAAGACCCACAACTAGGGTAACTTGGGGGGGGGGACGCCCCCCCTTAAGGGAAATATTTTGTCAAATTTAAATATGTACATATTGGCGATCCCCAGAACACATTTTGAAGGTAAATAATTGGGCAGAATATTGGTTGTTGTTTTTCAATAAAAAATAAAAACTTGCCCCTTTTAAGATTGTGTTCAAATCAATTGTTAATTTGAGTAATTGACTCTTAAAAGCTAAAGTCTATGTATCTTATTTTCATTAAATTAATCAAATATCGGAGAAAAAATGACATTGGACATTCTCACTATGATGAAGTTTTGATGTATGGACCCTTTATTTTCACCCTTCCTGTCCAAATCTTCTTAAAGTGTCTCCAAATGGATCGTGTACATCAAAGAAGTTACTTTTAGATGATTTGGAAAATGTTAATATAACTAACAAATTGCTGTACATTTACAACACTTTTATCTACTGTAATTCTATATTACAGTACTGCAAAGGGCAATGCATTATAGGGGCTCAATGGCGTTCCGCTACGCTGCGAAAATTACAACACAATTGTACATTAAAGTAATGTATTACCTGTTTTGCTATATATTTACAGCAGCATACTGTGAATTATGGTGCATTGTGGGAAAATGTTCTTGGTTGCTAAATAATCTCTGTCTCATTAACATATTTTGAAGCATGCCTTGTAAGAGGCTAGATTTGTTGCACCATTAGTGAGAACGCTATATCCCACAGAATACAGTACCATACCATTTTTTGGGAGGGACTCTAAAACCCTTTTTCTGTAAATCTGCTGTGCTGCTAGAAAGTTGCAGTACATCAGTACTCTACTGTAATTTTTGAGTTCCAAAAAGTTTTTGTGAGTGCATGGTGTTGTGGCTCATTAACCTTTTCACACGTTCCAACAAACGGGTGTGATAATTCTACAGTGGTCCCTGCAGTGTACACTCAAACCGGTGTGATTACAACACTTATTTAGAACGTCCAGTTTCGATTGACACAACAATCAGCATTTGAGCTGGACACTGTTTTTTTTTTATAAACATTTTGCATAAACACAGTCCTTACAAAGTTATGTCCAGAATGTGACCAGTTTATTTTGGGATGCAATGTTCAGACATTCACAGAAGTAGCACAGCATAACACCCTCATCCAAACCGCGCTAACTGAGGAAAGATTGAGGAAACACAAGCGGTCATATTTTTATAACGCTCAGCTGACAGAAACTACAAAACTACTACAAAACTACTACATTTACGGTCATTCACTTCCCTTCATTCCCTTCCGGAAGTACCTACCCCAAAGATGAGTGACCCATTTCATTACCTCATTATAAAATCTTTGTTCTGACAGATGTTTTACGTGACACCCAGAATGCATTGTATAGTGTCAACAAACATGGTGCCACACATAGCTGGCAAATAGCTTAGCATTAGCTCATTATAATCAGTACAACCTTCCAAAAATTATTTTACACACATAGTTGTCCATTACAATCTATGCAATAATCGGAATGCATTATTTGACACCAGTACTTGAAAACATGTGAATAAAACAGTAAATACATTATGCTCCATACATATATACTGTATGCACCTACAGTAGAAACAACAACACAATATACATAAAATAAGGAACTTACTTTTATAGGAACGCACCCATGTCTAAAGTTATTATTTGTAAGGAAAACGACAGGGACAGCAATGCGAGCGCCAGCCAGAACATTTTCCAAGACTGCACAAATGTCTGCATACTTGATCTACACAAACATTGGTGAAGTGTGTAGGCTCTCCTCGAAGAGAGAACCCATGAAGAGATACGTTTCTCCGGCTCAGTAAAGCCTCAAACATAAATTGTCCGCAACGCTGAAATGGGCTAATTCTATGTGAATTAATGAGGAGGCGGATCACACCTCAATTCAAACTGTTAGAAAATACAATTTGTTCGAAAATAAGTTGAAATTGACAAGTTGAAACATATCTAGCCTATAGACAATTAGCTGTAGCGCGTATTATATGTCCTGTTGCGTAATAATCATGTTTTGGAAAAGTGAGTGCATTCTGACATCACGTGCATAAATCAACTCTCGCTGGGGCGACCATTAGAGATATTTGGAACTCGCATATGAAAAGGTTAATACATTTTGAGGGTTGCCTATACTTGTTGCACCCGTTAGTGAGATTGCTGTACCAATTTAAGTGGCATGTGGTAGTAGTTCCCTAACACTGAGAAGTGTCCAAGGGGGCATGAGACGAAGGAATGTGTGTGTGTGTGTGTGTGTGTGTGTGTGTGTGTGTGTGTGTGTGTGTGTGTGTGTGTGTGTGTGTGTGTGTGTGTGTGTGTGCGTGTGTGTGTGTGTGTCTAGGTGCAGGCGGAGCTGAAGAAGCGTCTGTGGAAGTTGCACACGTGCCCACCTGCGGGGCTGGAGATCGAAGGTGTCTGGCATGAGAAAGGCCGGTTGAGGTTGCCAAGGTCAGAGTAGTACAGAAAGTGTTGAATGATGAAGCTGTGAAGAGTGGTAGAAGATGGTAAAGGGTGAGGGATCCAGAGAAGATTCCTGTGAGTAGGCAGAGACCAATAGAGTGTTGGGAATAATATGTGCTTCAGTAAGGTGGGTTTCTTAGCATTCATAGCCATGGTTGTCAACTGTACTGCAGAAATGGAACGTAAATCACAGCAAATAAAGGTTGTGGTGGCAGATGCAAAGAAGTACTTGGGATTGCGAGGTTTTACTGCAGAAGAGTTGCAGGGGGTGTTGATTAGGATTAGATGGGGTTAAATAGTGGAATGGGGTGGTGCTTTTTGTTTTGTTGTGAGGGCTAATAGTTGGCAGGGTAATTTTCCTTTTTCTCAATTTTGTATTACCGGAATGTTATGTAGGTAGGCCTTGACTGGCCTCACACTCCAGTACAGTAGGTGGCGGTGTATGCACCTAAAAGTTGGATGAACTGTTAGCAATTGTTGTAATTATTTTACAATACAATTTAACACTATCTTGCCATATATTTACCGCAGCATTCTGTAAATTAGAGAGAACATATTTTTAGATGTGCCCCATGTAAGAGGCTAAATTTGTTGCACCCGTTAGTGAGTGCTGTACCAATTGAAGTGATATGTGGTAGTAGTGTCTTAACAACATAATATATTCAGGAGACAGGTCAGAGTGACAGTGTCTTAAACCTGTAGTGGTTGAATAGAGGTTAAGCTGTGTCCTTTTGATCTGTTTGATCTGCCTTTGTTTAGGGTTCTAGAAGTGCAAGTGATATGAGACATCAAATAATCAAATCAAATCAAATCAAATTTATTTGTCACATACACATGGTTAGCAGATGTTAATGCGAGTGTAGCGAAATGCTTGTGCTTCTAGTTCCGACAATGCAGTAATAACGAACAAGTAATCTAACTAACAATTCCCCAAAAAACTACTGTCTTATACACAGTGTAAGGGGATAAAGAATATGTACATAAGGATATATGAATGAGTGATGGTACAGAGCAGCATAGGCAAGATACAGTAGATGATATCGAGTACAGTATATACATATGAGATGAGTATGTAAACCAAGTGGCATAGTTAAAGTGGCTAGTGATACATGTATTACATAAGGATGCAGTCGATGATATAGAGTACAGTATCTACGTATGCATATGAGATGAATAATGTAGGGTAAGTAACATTATATAAGGTAGCATTGTTTAAAGTGGCTAGTGATATATTTACATCATTTCCCATCAATTCCCATGATTAAAGTGGCTGGAGTAGAGTCAGTGGCATTGACAGTGTGTTGGCAGTAGCCACTCAATGTTAGTGGTGGCTGTTTAACAGTCTGATGGCCTTGAGATAGAAGCTGTTTTTCAGTCTCTCGGTCCCAGCTTTGATGCACCTGTACTGACCTCGCCTTCTGGATGACAGCGGGGTGAACAGGCAGTGGCTCGGGTGGTTGATGTCCTTGATGATCTTTATGGCCTTCCTGTAGCATCGGGTGGTGTAGGTGTCCTGGAGGGCAGGTAGTTTGCCCCCGGTGATGCGTTGTGCAGACCTCACTACCCTCTGGAGAGCCTTACGGTTGAGGGCGGTGCAGTTGCCATACCAGGCGGTGATACAGCCCGCCAGGATGCTCTCGATTGTGCATCTGTAGAAGTTTGTGAGTGCTTTTGGTGACAAGCCGAATTTCTTCAGCCTCCTGAGGTTGAAGAGGCGCTGCTGCGCCTTCTTCACGATGCTGTCTGTGTGAGTGGACCAATTCAGTTTGTCTGTGATGTGTATGCCGAGGAACTTAAAACTTGCTACCCTCTCCACTACTGTTCCATCGATGTGGATGGGGGGGGTGTTCCCTCTGCTGTTTCCTGAAGTCCACAATCATCTCCTTAGTTTTGTTGACGTTGAGTGTGAGGTTATTTTCCTGACACCACACTCCGAGGGCCCTCACCTCCTCCCTGTAGGCCGTCTCGTCGTTGTTGGTAATCAAGCCTACCACTGTTGTGTCGTCCGCAAACTTGATGATTGAGTTGGAGTCGTGCGTGGCCACGCAGTCGTGGGTGAACAGGGAGTACAGGAGAGGGCTCAGAACGCACCCTTGTGGGGCCCCAGTGTTGAGGATCAGCGGGGAGGAGATGTTGTTGCCTACCCTCACCACCTGGGGGCGGCCCGTCAGGAAGACCAGTACCCAGTTGCACAGGGCGGGGTCGAGACCCAGGGTCTCGAGCTTGATGACGAGCTTGGAGGGTACTATGGTGTTGAATGCCGAGCTGTAGTCGATGAACAGCATTCTCACATAGGTATTCCTCTTGTCCAGATGGGTTAGGGCAGTGTGCAGTGTGGTTGAGATTGCATCGTCTGTGGACCTATTTGGGCGGTAAGCAAATTGGAGTGGGTCAAGGGTGTCAGGTAGGGTGGAGGTGATATGGTCCTTGACTAGTCTCTCAAAGCACTTCATGATGACGGATGTGAGTGCTACGGGGCGGTAGTCGTTTAGCTCAGTTACCTTAGCTTTCTTGGGAACAGGAACAATGGTGGCCCTCTTGAAGCATGTGGGAACAGCAGACTGGTATAGGGATTGGTTGAATATGTCCGTAAACACACCGGCCAGCTGGTCTGCGCATGCTCTGAGGGCGCGGCTGGGGATGCCGTCTGGGCCTGCAGCCTTGCGAGGGTTAACACGTTTAAATGTCTTACTCACTTCGGCTGCAGTGAAGGAGAGACCGCATGTTTTCGTTGCAGGCCGTGTCAGTGGCACTGTATTGTCCTCAAAGCGGGCAAAAAAGTTGTTTAGTCTGCCTGGGAGCAAGACATCCTGGTCCGTGACTGGGCTGGGTTTCTTCCTGTAGTCCGTGATTGACTGTAGACCCTGCCACATGCCTCTTGTGTCTGAGCCGTTGAATTGAGATTCTACTTTGTCTCTGTACTGGCGCTTAGCTTGTTTGATAGCCTTGCGGAGGGAATAGCTGCACTGTTTGTATTCAGTCATGTTACCAGACACCTTGCCCTGATTAAAAGCAGTGGTTCGCGCCTTCAGTTCCACACGAATGCTGCCATCAATCCACGGTTTCTGGTTGGGGAATGTTTTAATCGTTGCTATGGGAACGACATCTTCAACGCACGTTCTAATGAACTCGCACACCGAATCAGCGTATTCGTCAATGTTGTTGGCTGACGCAATACGAAACATCTCCCAGTCCACGTGATGGAAGCAGTCTTGGAGTGTGGAGTCAGCTTGGTCGGACCAGCGTTGGACAGACCTCAGCGTGGGAGCTTCTTGTTTTAGTTTCTGTCTGTAGGCAGGGATCAACAAAATGGAGTCGTGGTCAGCTTTTCCGAAAGGGGGGCGGGGCAGGGCTTTATATGCGTCGCGGAAGTTAGAGTAACAATGATCCAGGGTCTTTCCACCCCTGGTTGCGCAATCGATATGCTGATAAAATTTAGGGAGTCTTGTTTTCAGATTAGCCTTGTTAAAATCCCCAGCTACAATGAATGCAGCCTCCGGATAAATCGTTTCCAGTTTGCAGAGAGTTAAATAAAGTTCGTTCAGAGCCATCGATGTGTCTGCTTGGGGGGGGATATATACGGCTGTGATTATAATCGAAGAGAATTCTCTTGGTAGATAATGCGGTCTACATTTGATTGTGAGGAATTCTAAATCAGGTGAACAGAAGGATTTGAGTTCCTGTATGTTTCTTTCATCACACCATGTCACGTTGGCCATAAGGCATACGCCCCCGCCCCTCTTCTTACCAGAAAGATGTTCGTTTCTGTCCGCGCGATGCGTGGAGAAACCCGCTGGCTGCACCGCTTCGGATTGCGTCTCTCCAGTGAGCCACGTTTCCGTGAAACAGAGAACGTTACAGTCTCTGATGTCCCTCTGGAATGCTACCCTTGCTCGGATTTCATCAACCTTGTTGTCAAGAGACTGGACATTGGCAAGAAGAATGCTAGGGAGTGGTGCACGATGTGCCCGTCCCCGGAGTCTGACCAGAAGACCGCTTCGTTTCCCTCTTTTTCTGAGTCGTTTTTTGGGTCGCTGCATGGGAACCATCCCGTGGCGCTGGTTGTAAGGCAGAACACAGGATCCGCATCGCGAAAAACATATTCTTGGTCGTACTGGTGGTGAGTTGACGCTGATCTTATATTCAGTAGTTCTTCTCGGCTGTATGTGATGAAACCTAAGATGACCTGGGGTACTAGTGTAAGAAATAACACGTAAAAAAACAAAAAACTGCATAGTTTCCTAGGAACGCGAAGCGAGGCGGCCATCTCTGTCGGCGCCGGAATACTCATAAATATGCTGCAGTATTCAAATACCTAGCAGCCAACTTGCTTGAACTAATCCCAAGTAATTAGTGAAATACTAACATGATTACAGTAGAATTGACTTCATTACAGTATATTAGGATCATTTCACAGTATTGTAGCATGACACTGTGCTGCATTTGAAAGTAACTTACAGAAAGATGGTGCAAAGATACATCCAAAAGAAATCCTATTACAATTACATTATAGTTTGAAGACCAATGTATTCTAAACTACAACAACATTCCTAGTAACGGTTACAGAAACATTGTCCTTGCTATAACTGTTAATATATACAGTGCCTTGCGAAAGGATTTGGCCCCCTTGAACTTTGCGACCTTTTGCCACATTTCAGGCTTCAAACATAAAGATATAAAACTGTATTTTTTTGTGAAGAATCAACAACAAGTGAGACACAATCATGAAGTGGAACGACATTTATTGGATATTTCAAACTGTTTTAACAAATCAAAAACTGAAAAATTGGGCGTGCAAAATTATTCAGCCCCTTTACTTTCAGTGCAGCAAACTCTCTCCAGAAGTTCAGTGAGGATCTCTGAATGATCCAATGTTGACCTAAATGACTAATGATGATAAATACAATCCACCTGTGTGTAATCAAGTCTCCGTATAAATGCACCTGCACTGTGATAGTCTCAGAGGTCCGTTAAAAGCGCAGAGAGCATCATGAAGAACAAGGAACACACCAGGCAGGTCCGAGATACTGTTGTGAAGATGTTTAAAGCCGGATTTGGATACAAAAAGATTTACCAAGCTTTAAACATCCCAAAGAGCACTGTGCAAGCGATAATATTGAAATGGAAGGACCACTGCAAATCTACCAAGACCTGGCCGTCCCTCTAAACTTTCAGCTCATACAAGGAGAAGACTGATCAGAGATGCAGCCAAGAGGCCCATGATCACTCTGGATGAACTGCAGAGATCTACAGCTGAGGTGGGAGACTCTGTCCATAGGACAACAATCAGTCTTATATTGCACAAATCTGGACTTTATGGAAGAGTGGCAAGAAGAAAACCATTTCTTAAAGATATCCATAAAAAGTGTTGTTTAAAGTTTGCCACAAGCCACCTGGGAGACACACCAAACATGTGGAAGAAGGTGCTCTGGTCAGATGAAACCAAAATTGAACTTTTTGGCAACAATGCAAAACGTTATGTTTGGCGTAAAAGCAACACAGCTCATCACCGTGAACACACCATCCCCACTGTCAAACATGGTGGTGGCAGCATCATGGTTTGGGCCTGCTTTTCTTCAGCAGGGACAGGGAAGATGGTTAAAATTGATGGGAAGATGGATGGAGCCAAATACAGGACCATTCTGGAAGAAAACCTGATGGAGTCTGCAAAAGACCTGAGACTGGGACGGAGATTTGTCTTCCAACAAGACAATGATCCAAAACATAAAGCAAAATCTACAATGGAATGGTTCAAAAATAAACATATCCAGGTGTTAGAATGGCCAAGTCAAAGTCCAGACCTGAATCCAATCGAGAATCTGTGGAAAGAACTGAAAACTGCTGTTCACAAATGCTCTCCATCCAACCTCACTGAGCTCGAGCTGTTTTGCAAGGAGGAATGGGAAAAAATGTCAGTCTCTCGATGTGCAAAACTGATAGAGACATACCCCAAGCGACTTACAGCTGTAATCGCAGCAAAAGGTGGCGCTACAAAGTATTAACTTAAGGGGGCTGAATAATTTAGCACGCCCAATTTTTCCGTTTTTGATTTGTTAAAAAAGTTTGAAATATCCAATAAATGTCGTTCCACTTCATGATTGTGTCCCACTTGTTGTTGATTCTTCACAAAAAAATACAGTTTTATATCTTTATGTTTGAAGCCTGAAATGTGGCAAAAGGTCGCAAAGTTCAAGGGGGCCGAATACTTTCGCAAGGCACTGTATATATGATTAATTATTTGATTATATTTTTTATCAACCTTAGATGAATGCAGTGACTAAGTCAATCTGGACAAGAGCATCTGGTTATGATAAATGAATGTTACGTTTAAAAAAAATGTTAAAAATAAGCTTTTGCAAAGCACACTGTTGGGTATTATTCTAATGAGCTCCGCACTCAAACAATTTGTATTTTCATCACATTTGGCGTTGGAGGTCATTAAATGATACCCGGCAGTGTGCTTTGGCATTTACGTTTTGTTCATTTATCATGCACTATTATCCAGAGTGACTTACAGTCAGTGTATTAAACTAAGGTAATCAATAATATACCACAGTCATAGCAAGTAAAAATATTGTGCTACACTTACTGAAAATGCTGTAGTTAAGTGGACTACTTGCAAGTCTATATTTGTATTAGAAAATACATGTATTCTAATTCAACTGTTTTAACTGGTCATATGCAGTCAAAATTATGTTTTTCATGAAATTGGATGAAACCAGATGAAAGTATGATGACCGAAGTATGACAAATGACTTTTGCTTCCACATTGATAAAGTATTATCATGAAGTTACTAGTCCTCTTCCCAATGTCAAACACTTAGATTTATTATTAAGGGATAAGGGGACATCTCCTTAACTCTCCTTTGAATACACCAATAGTAAAATAGTATTCTCTTACCTAGTTTAAATAAGTAACGTCTTGTAACCAACATCGGAGAAGGCATGTTGCAGAGGGACGTGGTTTATATAGCTCGATAGCTACTCTATTGATGGCAAAATTTGACTGTAGGGTTATCAACTGTAACGCAGAAATGGAATGAAAATCACAGAAAATATATATTGTGGTGGCAGCTGCAGAGAAGTACTTGGGTGTACAAGATTTTGTTGCATAAGAGCTACAAAGTGTATTGAACGATAGTGTCCCATCCTCCCAGACGGCTGGCCTAGTGTAGGGTCAGATAGGGCCAAAGTGGTGGAATAGTGGTGAGGTTTTAATGAGTGCAGGGTTAGTTGCTAGGGCAACTCTCTCCCCTTTTCCCCCCATCCTTTTTTCCTTCCCCTTTATGCGTCACAAAATTGAATGAATTTACTGAATTTACCCAGAACAGTAGGCGGACACAGCCCACACAGAAGGTGGCAGCATACACCTCTAACGTATGCTTGCGGCGAACCATAATGCCATAGAAGAAGAGGGAAAAAACTGTTTTGTTTACGGTAACTTACTGGCAGTTACTGTAAAATAATAATAATGATTATTATGCGTTAACGCAGACACATTTAAACATTTATTTTTTAATATCTGTTTTTTGCATGTACATTGACTGAATGATTGATCTTATACTACACAAAAATAAATAACATACATTTTCTAAACTAATCCAATCATTTAGTTAGATTTTTGCACCTGTTACTGAAATGCTTGTTCCAGTCTAAGTGGCTTAGGTAGTATCCTCAGACTGTTTCCAACTCTGACAGTCATTATGAATGCAGGTTGCAGGTGAAGAAAAATGTCAACAGTTGGATATTCTAACTCTCGCTGGATAACTTGCAGGTGGGGTTGTAAAATTCTGGTAAATTTCCCTGGTTTTACAGAATTTGTGGTTGGTTCAGGAAATCCTTCAACTGGTCCAGTGTGGCTCAGTTGGTAGAGCATGGCACTTGAAATGCCTGGGTTGTGAGTTTTTTCCTATGGGGGAACAATATGTGAAAATATACACTACTGTTCAAAAGTTTGGGGTCACTTAGAAATGTCCTTGTTTTTAGAAGAAAAGCATTTTTTTGTCCATTAAAATAACGTAAAATTGATCAGAAATACAGTGTAGACATTGTTAATGATTATTGTTGCTGGAAATGGCTGCTTTTTAATGGAATATCTACATAGGCGTACAGAGTGTCACGACTTCCGCCGGAGTCGGTCCCTCTCCTTGTTCGAGCGGCGTTCGGCGGTCAACGTCACATGCTTTCTAGCCATCGCCGATCCACTTTTCATTTTCCATTTGTTTTGTTTTTGTTTTCTACACACCTGGTTTCAATTCCCACATTACATACATGTTCATTATTTAACCCTCTGGTTTCCTCCATGTTTGTGTGTGTGTTTGTTTTATTGTTCAGGCTGTTTCTGACTGCTGGTATTTTGTTGCCGGGTTTTGTTATTACGCCCGTTTATTTCATGGTACCGGTATTTTCCCGCACCGTAGTATTGTGTTTATATTGGTGTATCTTGTATTACATACCTTGTCCACGCATCTCAGCTCTCCTGCGCCTGACTCCTTTCACCAGTTGCCCACAGCCTTGACACAGAGGCCCATTATCAGCAATCATCATTCCTGTGTTCCAGTGGCACATTGTGTTAGCTAATCTAAGTTTATCATTTAAAAGGCTAATTGATCATTAGAAAACCATTTTGCAATTAGAAGGCCAGCATCCCAGCATCAATAGAGTGCATGTATTTTCGCGTGACCCGAATGTTTTAGCCCGCCAAAGGACGGGGGCGTGCGAGATTCTCACAAAGAACGCATCATTTGAAAGCAGACATCGCGCTGAACACATAGAAACTGTTCCTGGATCCGTAGCTGGTTGGGAAGGGTGGGGGCGATGACGTCAAAGTTGTCCCAACTTTTCTGTTGCCAAGAGGGTGTTTGGAAGAAAGGCTGCCCTGGGAGTTCTGCTTTACATACAGACATAATTTAAACGGTTTTAGAAACTTTAGAGTGTTTTCTATTCAATAATAATTATTATATGCATATATTAGCAATTTTTGGAAAAAATATATTCAGTTTACTATGGGCACGCACTTCCTCCAAAGGGGGCAGTATTCAGCCCTAGGCTTAACTGGTTTGAAGCTGCCAGTTGAGGACTTGTGAGGTGTCTGTTTCTCAAACTAGACACTTTAATGTACTTGCTTGTGCACTGGGGCCTCCCACTCTTCTTTCTATTCTGGTTAGAGACAGTTTGTGCTGTCTTGTGAAGGGAGTAGTATAAAGCGTTGTATGAGATCTTCAGTTTCTTGGCAATTTCTCTCATTGAATAGCCTTAATTCATCAGAACAAGAATAGACTGATGAGTTTCAGAAGAAAGTGCTTTGTTTCTGAACATTGTGAGCCAGAAACAAAGAACCCAGAAGTCAGTGATGGTACTCTCATGTGGTCTACTCGTTCCGAGCGCAGGTCTAAATCTTTGGTCCTTCCGTCACACCTCTTCTGATGTGGTGATGAATGGTTTCTGGTCTAGTTCTGTGAGAGTGATATGTGTAGTGGGGGGAGGGGGAAGAGCGATGGAGAGGGAGAAGGTGGGTGGGAGTAGTGGAGGGTATGTCTATCGGGCTGGTGCTGGAGGATAGAGTGAACAAACAGGACTCAGACCCGCCTGGCTTTGGTGCACTCACCAACAGTATGTGTGTTCATTGTGAGTGACTCCATGGGGGCAGATCTCTGTACGTACCTTGTGCTGTCTATGTGGAGGCAACCATGAGCAGCCATAGATCTGCTGCTACCAGGGCTGGAAAACCAGGGGTTGGTGCTGCGTCTGGTGCTGGGACTGTGGGCCTGGAAGCAACAGGAACCGGGAACCAGGAGGAAAGACAACTTGAAGAGCAAGCAGACACACAAGGGAGCCCTAGACCCAGGGATCAGGGATGGCCCTCCACTGGGGTCCGCTTGCTCCGGGTCAAGGTGTGATGTTTGGTTTCCCCTCCATCCTCTTTTGGTGGTGGAGGGTTCCGGGTTGGTTCCGTGAGTGTGATAGTGGGAGGTAGGTGTAGGTAGAAATCGAGAGAGACAGAAACGGTGGGTGGTAGTAGAAAATGTGTTCATCGGCATTTGCTGGTGCTGGAGCCTTGGTTGTCACGTAAAAAGCAAAGCGACGCGGCAGCCAGGCTGAAGGCTAAAAACCGGGTCTGAGCTTTGTCTTGGTCTGGGCAGCTCGGGGGTCAGTGAAGATTTCGACTTCCATCTTGTCACCCTCCTCCTCAGTCGTTCATTCCACCGTTTGTTGCTGGTAGATCCTGATGTTCCCTGTCTCCCACATATATAACATTTACTTAGAAATTCACTTGATGAAAGCGACAGGACTAAAAATGAACGAATTCAGCAACATTGTCTCTGTCACTAACAAATACAGTCATGGGTAATAACTCTGCAATTCACTTGAAAAGGCAAGGCGACCTGGGAAATTATATTGGAGGTGTGGCATGGTGGGGGCAATGTTCAAGATGATACCACTCAAATTTGGACCCCTACAGGGTCGCAGTGACTCTATCGGTTTGATAAATGACAACAAAATCACTTTACGTTATGTTACGTGCAGCGGGTTTCCTTAAAGGTTTTGAGTAATGACAGCACATTGGGTTTTACAGTGCAGCCTCCACCTCCAGTCTGTTCACGTGTTCTTATAAAGTTATTGCGCAATCACGTGTGAAAACAGAGTTTTGACTGGCCACTATTGAAAAAAAGGATCCCAGCTTTCTTGGACTGCGACATGTATTGCTCAACTCTTAAAATTAAGCACATGAATCGAGACAACCAGTGTAGCCTATCTGGCAAATTAAAAACTTATCCACAGGAAGAGCTTCCTCCATTCACTATTCACTGTCTTGATGAATATGAGGTTGAATGAATATGTTGATGAATATGAGGTTGAAAAGTGGTGGAATTTCCCTTTAAAGACGTTGGCTTTACTGTAATATATCTCAAAGATATAGACCTATCTCACTATGTACACTTCTTCCACTGTCATTAATAATACTTTCATCCAGTTGAGCAAGCACACAAACTTTCTCCCGAAACTTCAGTTTCTACTGTAGTTATAGATACTGTCACTGTCTTTGGAGAACTGTCACCCTCTCCCATGGGTGTGTGGGTGTGGGTATATAAACAGAGCCCTAACCTAAACAGCATCAGTAGCAGATGGTGTCTATAATGAAGTAAACAAGTCACTTTGGTGGGACTGTTTTTCACTGCCCTACAGATGGGACATGAGGGGAGAGATGGTTGAAGACAGGGTGATAATGAGTGTGTAACTCTCTACAGTATGTGTTGAATAAGTTAATGATACAGTGTCCGTAAAGGGACAATGTTGTATGGTGTCACTTGTCGTCTCGGTAAAGATGCAGGAATATGTTTTCACATTACACAAGTTCTGTGCTTTTTCATAGATAAAAAAAATATCCCCTTCCTTCCCTCCCTCTCTCTCATACTCCCTCCCTCCCTCCCCCCTCCAGGTGGAGGCCATCCATCCAGACTGTGCCTTGGTGTCCCAACACATGAAGGCCCAGCAGAGCTGTATCCACACACGCAGACAGGAGGGTCGCAACCGTTCTGCCAGGACAGGTACTGTAAACCCAAACAGTACTATTCATTTATTGGATTAAGTTCTGTAAACATAATCGATGTGAAAACTTTGTAGTCACAAATGTTTTAGGTTCCCTTAACATGCATATTCAGTCTTGATTTTGTGAGACTATTTTTGATTCAGATGAAATTTACCAGAGGTTTTAGGTGAACAGGCCTTGTGGTAATAGATTTACAAATACGTCTTTCAAGTTTGACCTTAATTACATCTGACCTCCTAAACGATGACTGCACGTTTATGTTCAGAAAAAAACATTTCCAAAAATGGTGGCACAAATTGGAATTATCTACGTAGCAAGCTTTTATCTATTGTTGGCGTCAGTGTAAACTTTCTTAATGGTAAAATGTTTAAATCTGTTAGTGACCATTTCTTCTTTGACAAGATAATCCATTCACCTGACAGTTGTGTCATATCAAGAAGCTGATTAAACAGCATGAATATTACACAGGTGCACCTGTGCTGGGAACAATAAAAGGCCACTCTAAAGTGTTCAGTTTTGTCACATAATGCCACAGATGTCTCAAGTTTTGAGGGAGCATGCAATTAGCATGCTGACAGCAGGAATGTCCACCAGAGCTGTTGCCAGATAATTTACCGTTTTTCTCAATTGCTAAAACACAATTTCTGAAACCTTGCTCCATTTCCTGAAAACATTCAACACAAAACCTCATCTTCAAGCACTATTTACATAACCTCTGACTCCTCTTGCAAAATGAAACATTCGCCTCAAAACAGTTTTACCTGTGTTCAAAATCAAACACTGCTCTCAAATCATAAACAAAGTTATCAAAATGATATACACTCTCAAGCAGTCAGTAAGCAATACACTGAAAAATAGAAAACACATTGTTCAAAACATTACAATCCTCAGGGAGAAGTACATTTTTAATCTAAAAAAATATTCATATTTTTCCGTCATCGTCTTTTGATGAACGGAAACATGTTCTATCATAGTAGCTCAAAATTGATCCGAAATTACTACTCTGCTTTACTCTTTGCAATTTTGTTTTTTGTTCTTCCTCCTCCTTGTACCCCTATTTTTACAGTACTGTACCCTGCATCTCACAAACTTGTCCTTTGTCTCTGTGATACTGTAATTCTTGTTCTTTGTTGATATCTATTGAGCAGTCAGTACTGTTAATAAATAGAAAGCACAATGTTCAGGGCCATACAATTTGTCCATTGTACAGTATACAGTCTACAATGCACTGTACTACAGTATCCATTCTCAGACTTTCTCCTTCCCACCTTCAACAACCTGTTTGCTCTCTGAACTGGCTTATATTGGTTGTGTCGCATCATTTGAAACAGGTTAAATAAATTTTGAGTGGTTGTGTTCAATCAATGACATGTCTTCTCTATTTGTATTTGATTGTTGCCACTTGTGTTTACCAGTATGGATGACATGCATTATAGTGCACAATGTGTTTTGAGAATGAGAATGTGTGAGATCTGCAAATTGTGTTTTACCATGTGAAATTGTTTAACGTATTGACAACAGACTGCATAATTAGCTAAATGAGTCCAGGCAACTGAGAACTTTGTTCAGCCAATGGGTTTTTAGTGTTTTAGCAATTGAGAAAAACTATAATGTTAATTTCTCTACCATAAGCCATCTCCGACGTCGTTATAGAGAATTTAGCAGTACGTCCAACTGGCCTTACAACCACAGACCACATGTGGGTGAGCGGTTAGCTGATGTCAATGTTGTGAATAGAGTGCCCCATTGTGGCAGTGGGGTTATGGTGTGGGCAGGCATAAGCTACGAACACAATTGTATTTTTATCCATGGCAATTTGAATGCACAGAGATTCCTGAGGCTCATTGTGAGGTCCATTTTGTTAAAGGTATCTGTGACCAACAGGTGCATATCTGTATTCCCAGTCATGTGAAATGTTGGATGTATTTTATTTCAACTTTATTTTGACAGGGAAGACATGTTTATAAAAAGGTCTCTTTTCTTAATGCACCCTGAATAATTAAGTGATAATGCCCTCGAGGATATATTGGCACGATACAACGGGTTACCAACATATTCCAACATATTCAAATAAACACATTATTTTGATGAATTTATTCATACTATTTCATCCTTCCAACAAATATAGTCCCTACACTAATCTTTGTATATATCTATAAAAATGATGCCAGCTGATTCATGATTTCGACTGAGAAACGCTGTCTGTCTTGTCCGGACTCTGGACATGTTCATTACTATGGGACAGCTTGAGATCGAATTTTAATATTGAAACAATGTTGCAAATGTCAGAGAGACAGACAGCAAGGTTTATACAATTATCTCCTGTTGAAAACTAAATGTTAGTCTAAAAGAAATGTGACATAATGTGTAGATGCTTTTTTATAGTGGAGATCCAGTTTTTAAATTGCCTGGCTGGGCTGATGAGACAGTGAATTTCGCAGAGATGGAACAGAGTAAATAGGCATTTTAACATCATAAATTTAGCCGGGAGTAACTTGTGGAATAGACTCTGGCTGGAATGCGGTTTTAACCAATCAGGATTAGAACCTCCCGTTGTATAATACAATATATATATATATATATATATATATATATATATATATATATATATATATATATATATATATATATATATATATATGTATTACTACCTTACAAAAGTTTGGGATAACTTAGAAATGTCCTTGTTTTCCATGAAAACATACATGAAATGAGTTGCAAAATGAATAGGAAATATAGTGAAAACGTTGACATGATTATAAATAATTATGTGTAATTGAAATAATAATTGTGTCCTTCAAACTTTGCTTTCGTCAAATAATCCTCCATTTGCAGCAATTACAGCCTTGCAAGCTTTGCCATTCTAGTTTTCACCCCATGCTTTCTGAAGCACCTCCCACAAGTTGGATTGGCTTGATGGGCACTTCTTACGTACTATACGGTCAAGCTGCTCCCACAACAGCTCAATTAGGGTTGATCTGGTGACTGTGCTGGCCACTCTATTATAGACAGAATACCAGGTTACTGCTTCTTCCCTGAATAGTTAATGCATAGTTTGGAGTTGTGCTTTGGGTCATTGTCCTGTTGAAGGAGGAAATTGGCTCCAATTAAGCGCCATCCACATGGCATGGCATTGCAAAATTGAGTGATAGCCTTCCTTCTTCAAGATACATTTTACCCTGTACAAATCTCCCACTTTACCACCACCAAAGCACCCCCAGACCATCACGTTGCCTCCACCATGCTTGACAGATGGCGTCAAGCATTCCTCCAGCATCTATTTGTTTTTTCTGCGCCTCACAAATGTTCTTCTTTGTGACATGAACACCTCAAATTTAGATTCATATGTCCATAACACTTTCTCAATCTTCCTCTGTCCAGTGTCTGTGTTCTTTTGCCCATCTCAATCTTTTATTATTTTTTGGCAAGTCTGAGATATGACTTTTTCCTTGCAACTCTGCCTAGAAGGCCAGCCTCCCGGAGTCACCTCTTCACTGTTGATGTTGAGACTGGTGTTTTGCGGATACTATTTAATGAAGCTGCCATTTGAGGACTTGTGAGGCATCGGTTTCTCAAACTAGACACTCTAATGTACTTGTCCTCTTGCTCAGATGTGCACCGGGGCCTCCCACTCCTCTTTCTATTATGGTTAGAGCCAGTTTGCGCTGTTCAGTGAAGGGAGTAGTACACAGCGTTGTATGAGATCTTCAGTTTCTTGGCAATTTCTCGCATGGAATAGCCTTCATTTCTCAGAACAAGAACAGACTGACGAGTTTCAGAGGAAAGTTCTTTGTTTCTGGCCATTTTGAGTCTGTAGTTGAACCCCTAAATACTGATGCTCCAGATACTCAACTTGTCTAAAGAAGGCCAGTTTTATTGCTTCTATAATCAGCACAACAGTTTTCAGCTGTACTAACATAATTGCAAAAGGGTTGCCAATGATCAATTAGCCTTTTTAAAATGATAAACCTGGACTAGCTAGCACAACATGCCATTGGAACGCCGTTGTGATGGTTGCTGATAATGAGCCTCTGTACACCTGTAGATATTCCCTCAAAAAATCAGTTGTTTCCAGCTACAATAGTCATTTACAAAATTATCAATGTATACACTGTATTTCTGATAAATTTGATGTTATTTTAATGAACAAAAAAATATGCTTTCTTTCAAAAACAAGGACATTTCTATGTGACCACAAACTTTTGGATAGTACTGTATGTATGTTGGCTATCTTATCTATCTATCTCCTACTCATTCAAGGGTTTTTCTTTTTTTAGAATATTTTCTAAATTGTAGAATAATAGTGAAGACATCAAAACTACGAAATAACACATATGGAATCATGTAGTAACCAACAAAGTGTTAAACAAATCAAAATAGATTTTATATTTGAGATTCTTAAAAGTAGCCACCCTTTGCGTTGAAGACAGCTTTGCACACTCTTGGCATTCTCTCAACCAGCTTCATGAGGTAGTCACGTGGAATGCATTTCAATTAACAGGTGTGTCTTTGTTAAGTTAATTTGTGGAATTTCTTTCCTTAATGCATTTGAGCCAATCAGTTGTGACGTGACAAGGTAGGGTTGGTATACAGAAGATCACCCTATTTGGTAAAAGACCAAGTCCATATTATGGCAAGAACAGCTCAGATTAGCAAAGAGAAACAACAGTCAACAAATTTCAAGAACTGAAAGTTTCTTCAAGTTCACTCGCAAAAACCATCAAGCGCCATGATGAAACTAGTTCTCATGAGGACCTCCACAGGAAAGGTAGACCCAGAGTTACCTCTTCTGCAGAGGATAAGTTCATTAGCGTTAACTGCACCCCAAATAAATGCTTCAGAGACTGTGTGAATTAGGCCTTCATGGTCGAATTGCTGCAAAGAAACAAGTACTAAAGGACACCAATAAGAAGAGACTTGCTTGGGCCAAGAAATACGAGCAATTGACATTAGACTGGTGGAAATCTTTCCATTGGTTTAAGATGTTTGATTCCAACTGCCGTGTCTTTGTGAGACGCAGAGTATTTGAATGGATGATCTCCACATGTGTAGTTCCCACTGTGAAGCATGGAGATGGTGTGGGGGTGCTTCGCTAGTGACACGGTCTGTGATTTATTTAGAATTCAAGGCACACTTAACCAGCATGGCTACCACAGCATTCTGCAGCAATACCCCATACCATCTGGTTTGCACATAGTCCCACTATAATTTGTTTTTCAACAGGACAATGACCCAAAACACACCTCCAGGCTGTGTAAGGGCTATTTGACCAAGGAAAGTGATGGCGCTGCATCAGATGACCTGGCCTCCACAATCATCCGACCTCAACCCAATTGAGATGGTTTGGGAGGAGTTGGACCGCAGAGTGAAGGAAAAGCAGTGTGCAAAGCCGTTATCAAGGCAAAGGTTGGCTACTTTGAAGAAACTAAAATATATTTGGATTTGTTTAAAAAAAAAATTGGTTACAACATGATTCCAATGTCATTGTGTTACCACAATTTTGAAATTGCAAGTGCACCCTCTTAAAATGTTTTATTCTTCCACAGAGCAATGGCAGCCTCAGACCCTCAAGCAATGTTACTTTGCATTGTTAATGCTGGCCATACAAGGAAGATAAACCTCATCTCCCATCCAGCAGCCGCTGTTGACGTAAACATTTTGAAGGAACATTTTGAGTTGAACCACGACTTCCTCTTGCAGTATGAAGACCCTGACATTGATGGACAACTTACCTGCTTGATGATCATTGAAGAGTTGCCACAAAAAGCAACACTGCACATTTCAGTGGAAGAAGGAGATTCAAGTTCTACTCCCAACCACTGACAGAATAATGGGGACCATGTCTGTTCCCTCAGCAACGTGTTGTATCAGTTCCCACAGCCCTATATTTCCTCAGCCCTATTTTCCCTCAGCTGGTCCTTCAGCTGTCCTTCAGTTCTATCAGTTCAGCTGGTCCTTCAGTTCTATCTTCTAAACCATGGATCGGCAACCCAAATGAGAGATACTTTTTTCAAATTCTCTCAATAGCTAGTATTTTTGGAGCTGCACTGAATGTATCCCTGTTTAAGAGGGGGAAAACAGAAAATATGGTCATTATAGACAACTGGATGTTATGTGATAACAAATATTTCACATGGCGTATATTTTTTACACCATTGATGTACACTCAAAAAAAATGCTAGGCTGCCCCAACTGCTGGTTTGCAGATGTTGTACGATTATTTTCAATACCAGACGTATTTCATAAGGCCTTATTTTGAGGGCCTAGTTTTACCCTAATACAGGATCTTGAAACTCATACACATCACTTTCAACAAAACCACTCCCATCATTATCATATCTCCCAGCATACTCTGCAACAGCAAGTTGCAAGTGAATAAAAATGTTAAATTGGAAATACGGTTTATGTGTCTTTCTGTTGGGGAAGGGGCGACGTATGGGCTGGCAGTTCCTGGATTGAGGTGGCAGTTGTTTGATCGGTGTTGTGTCCAAATCAAATCATATTGTATTAGTCACATGCGCCGAATACAACAAGTGCAGACTTAACAGTTAAATGCTTACTAACCAAAAATGCAGTTACAAAAATAAATAAGAATACGAATAATAGATAAAAGTAACAAGTAATTAAAGAGAAACTGTAAAATAACAATAGCGAGACTATATACAAGGGGGTAATGATACAGAGTCAATGTGCGGAGGCACCGGTAAGTTGAGGTAGTATGTACATGTAGGTAGTGTTATTAAAGTGACTGCATAGATGACAAGAGTAGCAGTGGTGTAAAGAGGGGGTGAGGAGGTGGTGGGGGGCACTGCAAATAGTCTGGGTAACCATTTGACTAGATGTTCAGGAGTCTTATGGCTTGGGGGTAGAAGCTGTTTAGAAGCCTCTTAGACTTAGACTTGATGCTCCAGTACCACTTGCCGTGCAATAGCAGAGAGAACAGTCTATGACTAGGGTGGCTGGAGTCTTTGACAATTTTTAGGGCCTTCCTCTGACACCGCCTGGTATAGAGGTCCTGGATGGCAGGAAGCTTGTCCCCAGTGATGAACTGGGTCGTAGGCACAACCCTCTGTCGTGCCTTACGTTTGGAGGCCGAGCAGTTTCCATACCAGGCAGTGATGCAACCAGTCAGATGGTGCAGCTGTAGAATCTTTTGAGGATCTGAGGACCCATGCAAAATATTTTCAGTCTCCTGAGGGGGAATAGGTTTTGTCATGCCCTCTTCATGACTGTCTTGGTGTGCTTGGACCATGTTAGTTTGTTGGTGATGTGGACACCAAGGAACTTGAAGCTGTCAACCTGCTCCACTGCAGCCCGTTGATGAGAATGGGGGCTTACTCTGTCCTCTTTTTCCTGTCGTCCACAATCATCTCCTTTGTCTTGATTACTTCGAGGTAGAGGTGGTTGTCCTGGCACCACATGGCCAGGTCTCTGACCTCCTCCCTATAGGCTGTCTCGTCATTGTCGGTGATCAGGCCTACCACTTGTGTCCTCTGCAAATGTATTGATGGTGTTGGAGTCGTGCCTGGCCGTGCAGTCATGAGTGAACACGGAGTACAGGAGGGGACCGAGCACGCACTCCTGAGGGGCCCCTGTGTTGAGGATCAGCGTGGCGGATGTGTTATTACCTACCCTTACCACCTATGGGGCAGCCCATCATGACGTCCAGGATCCAGTTGCAGAGGGAGGTGTTTATTCCCAGGGTCCTTAACTTATTGATGAGCTTTGAGGGCACTATTGTGTTAAATGCTGAGCTGTAGTCAATGAATAGCATTCTCACAAAGGTGTGGATCTGTTGGGGCGGTATGCAAATTGGAGTGGGTCTAGGGTTTCTGGGATGATGGTGTTGATGTGAGCCATGACCAGCCTTTCAAAGCACTTCATAGCTACAGACGTGAGTGCTACGGGTCGGTAGTCATTTAGGCAGGTTACCTTAGTGTTCTTGGGCACAGGGACTATGGTGGTCTGCTTAAAACATGTTGGTATTACAGACTCGGACAGGGAGAGGTTGAAAATGTCAGTGAAGACACTTGCCAATTGGTCAGTGCATGCTCGCAGTACACGTCCTGGTAATCCATCTTGCCCTGCGGCCTTGTGAATGGCTGGCAGATCCCGGCTGACTGGCGGATCTGGAAGAGTCTGGTTGACTGGCAGATCTGGAAGAGTCTGGTTGACTGGCAGATCTGGAAGAGTCTGGTTGACTGGCAGATCTGGAAGAGTCTGGTTGACTGGCAGATCTGGAAGAGTCTGGTTGACTGGCAGATCTGGAAGAGTCTGGTTGACTGGCTGATCTGGAAGAGTCTGGCTGACTGGCAGATCTGGAAGAGTCTGGCTGACTGGCAGGTCTGGAAGAGTCTGGCTGACTGGCAGATCTGGAAGAGTCTGGCTGACTGGCAGATCTGGAAGAGTCTGGCTGACTGGCGGATCCTGGCAGACTGAAAGATCTGGCTGCTCCATGCTGACTGGCGGCTCTGGCTGCTCCATGCTGACTGGCGGCTCTGGCTGCTCCATGTAGGCTGACAGCTCTGGCGGCTTCTTACAGACTGGCAGCTCTGGCGGCTCCGTGCAGACTAGCAGCTCCTTGCAGACTGGCAGCTCCTTGCAGACGGACAGCTCCTTGCAGACGGACAGCTCCTTGCAGACTGACAGCTCCATGCAGACTGACAGCTCCTTGCAGACTGGCAGCTCCTTGCAGACTGGCAGCTCCTTGTAGACTGGCAGCTCGGGCTGCTTCACGCAGACTGACAGCTCTGGCTGCTCCATGCAGACTGACAGCTCTGGCTGCTCCATGCAGACTGGCAGCTCTGGCTGCTCCATGCAGGCTGGCAGCTCTGGCTTCTCCATGCATGCTGGCAGCTCTGGCTGCGCTGAACAGGCGGGAGATTCCAGCAGCGCTGTAGAGGAGAAAGGCTCTGGCAGCGCTGGAGAGGAGGGAGCCCCCGTAAGGATGGGCCGGAGAGACAGCCTGGTGCGGGGGGGCTGCCACCGGAGGGCTGGTGCGTGGAGGTGGTGACGGATAGACCGGGCCGTGCAGGCGCACTGGAGCTCCTGAGCACCGAGCCCGTCCAACCTTACCTGGTTGAATGCTCTCGGTCGCCCTGCCAGTGCGGCGAGGTGGAATAGCCCGCACTGGGCTATGCAGGCGAACCGGAGACACCGAGCGCAAGGCTGGTGCCATGTAAGCCGGCCCAAGGAGACGCACTGGGGACCAGATGCGTAGAGCCGGCTTCATGGCATTTGGCTCGACGCTCAATCTAGCCCGGCCGATAGGCAGAGCTGGAATATACCGCACCGGGCTATGCACCCGCACTGGAGACACCGTGCGCACCACAGCATAACACGGTGCCTGCCCGGTCTCTCTAGCCCCCCGGTAAGCACAGGGAGTTTGCGCAGGTCTCCTACCTGGCATAGCCATGCTCCCTGTGAGCCCCCCCCCAATACATTTTTGGGGCTGACTCTCAGGCTTCCATCCGCGTCGCCGTGCTGCCTCCTCATACCAGCGCCTCTTCGCCTCCAGTTCTTCCTTGTAATATGGTTCCCAATCAGAGACAATGATAAACACCTGCCTCTGATTGAGAACCACTCCAGACAGCCATAGACTTTGCTAGATAACCCCACTAGCTACAATCCCAATACATACACACCAAAACCCCAAGACAAAACACACCACAATACAAAAACCCCATGCCACACCCTGGCCTGACCCAATACATGAAGAAAAACACAAAAATACTTAGACCAGGGCGTGACAAGTAGATATAGTTACAAGGAAATGATAGCGGAGTTTCCTTAGTGGATAAACCGGTATCGCGGCTTGGTGGACAAAAAAGACACTACAATGTTGATAATTATAACAATTGAAATGCTAACCCTTTGCACATGAACGCTCACTCATTCGGGAATAATTGCAATCAATATATATATTTACGCTCAGTGTGTCGTCGTGGTCTCTGTTGGAAAGTTTGTTTCTGTTGGAGAGTTTGTCCACCCTCTCACTCTCTGCTGTGGTTAGAATGGATAGTTCAGAGTAACATTCAGCAATGTTGTTATAGAATAGATGTTTCAGCGGTTGAGGGTCTTCGCGTTCAATGATACTGAATTCCTAGCTGCAGAATAGTAATTCGTATCAAAGATCTGTTCTTATTCTGTCTGTTCGATAGTCTCAGAGTTTAACCACGTGGTATGGTTAAGAATTCAGCAATCGTCTGAAACCTTAGCCCTCTCGTGGTTATCGAGGTAAGCTGGTCTCTACTCAAACCACTCAAACCAAGCCCTCTCGCAATTGAGAGAAGCATGGTCTGAAGATAAATTCCCAAGGTGGGGGTTATATTCGTAAGAACAGAAAGGGGCTGTCCCACGACGCCAGATCAATGTATGTGCTCATGGGGCAGACCTATGATTTAGTTAACTCCAATTCACTTTGGTGTTTTCCTTCATTAAACTCGCTGTACCCAAAGAGTGCAACGTCATGACTGTGTATTTCATGGCATAAAAGGAAACATGTCAGAGAGGTAAAGAACAGGATGGTTCTTCACAACCATCACAGCTGTCCTGCCCTGACCGTAGAGAGTGTTTTCTGTCTCAATTTTGGTTTGGTCAGTGTGTGATTTGGGTGGGTAGTCTATGTTCTATGATTTTCTATTTCTATGTGTTTGGCCGTTGTGTGGTTCTCAATCAGAGGCAGCTGTCTATCGTTGTCTCTGATTGAGAACCATATTTAGGTACCCGTTTCCCCCACCTGTGGGCACATAGCCTAAAGCTTCACGGTTTGGCTTTGTTCTTTGTTTTGTCGGCGTCATTTAAAAAAAAGAGAAAACGTACGCTTACCATGCTGCACCTTGGTCCAGTCCTTCAGCCAGCCGTGACAGAACTTCCCACCACCAACGGACCAATCAGCATGGTAAGGTGGACTCCTGGACATGGGAGGACGTTCTGGATGGCAAGGGAGTCTACACATGGGAGGAGATCCTGGCGGGAAGAGATCACCTTCCATGGGAAGAGGTGGAGGCAGCTAGGAGAGCAGAGGCAGTCGGAGAAAGGAACCAGCGGTATGTGGGAACACGGCTGGCAAGGAAGCCCGAGAGGCAGCCCCAAAGAATTTTTTGGGGGGGCACACGGGGAGTGTGGCAGAGGCAGGAAGCAGACCTGAACCAACTCCCCGTGCTTACCATGGAGAGCATGGGACTGATCAGGCTCCGTGCTATGGGGTGATGTTCACGGTGTCGAGGCGGAGCAGTCACAGGCCGGTGGGCTCGGGGCCAGCGTCCCGCATTTGCCGGGTGGAAGCTGGCATCCAGCCAGAACGGGTGGGGCCAGCTCTGCGCTCGAGACCACCAGTGCGCCTCCACGGCCCAGTGTATCCGGTGCCTCGGCCAAGGAAGAGGCCTCCTGGATGTCTCCCCAGCCAGGTGAGTCCTGTGACTGCTCCCAGAGCCAGGTCTCCTGTGCGTCTCCCCAGTCCGGTGAGTCCTGTGCCTCCCTCCTGTCCGGAGCTGCCAGAGTCTCCCTCCTGTCTGGAGCTGCCAGAGTCTCCCTCCTGTCCGGAGCTGCCAGAGTCTCCCTCCTGTCTGGAGCTGCCAGAGTCTCCCTCCTGTCCGGAGCTGCCAGAGTCTCCCTCCTGTCTGGAGCTGCCAGAGTCTCCCTCCTGTCCGGAGCTGCCAGAGTCTCCCTCCTGTCTGGAGCTGCCAGAGTCTCCCTCCTGTCCGGAGCTGCCAGAGTAAAAAAAAACAAATACAGTAGAAGATAAATAAATAGGTTTGTCCTTGCCCTCGTCCCCTTCTTACTCTCACTCCTCTTCCTCTAACTCTCTCTCCAAAATTGGCTTCCATTGTTGCCTATTTATAGTGCTCAAGCTCTGATTTCTAAGTGAAGAAATTAGCTAGGTGTTGTCACACGTCAGCACTGGGGTAGGTAATCTGTAAATGAGTGTGGCATTTGGAATGGCAGTGTTTTCCAAACGAAACACAAGACCTGTTAGTTTTGAATGATGTGTCTAATGTAGAGAACTGTGTTTAGTGTTTTGCAAAAGTGTGTTTTACAATTGCAAACTGAGTGTAAAGCAGATAATGTGCTTGCAGTTTTGCAGACTTGGTTTGAAGATCAGGACATGAGTAAATGGTTTCACTGAGTGTGCCTCAAGTACCACTTTTAGTGTGTAAGCGATTGTGAAAAACTGTAATCTGAGAGTGGTTACATTTATCCAGGCCCATCCCTCAGCTTTTTACCAAAACAGAGGCGGGGTGGTTGTTTTGTTATTGTCTCATCTGTGTATTTTCCCTTTAAACAGCTGCAATGTATTATTATATGTAGTTGAAAGCGATGAGTGAGAAGAAGCCTACATAACCAACCATTGAAGTAAAACTTAGCATCCATATGTCAATTTTGATATTGATTTATCCTGCAATAGATGTCGCTCAATTGGTAACATACATGTTTGTGTTCTTCTACTGTCTCTTAAGGGGAAAGTAATCTAAAAGTAACTGAATGTAATCAGATTACATTACTGAGTTTGGGTAATCCAAAAGTTACGTTACTAATAAAAAAACGGTAACTAGACAGGTAACTAGTAACTATAACGGATTACATTTAGAAAGTAACCTACCCAACCCTGGTCTGTTACCTGTGTGAAGCAGGATATGAAATCTGACACCACTTGAAGCTGGGATGTCAATCTTATCATTTAATTCGCTCTTCCGACTGTCCATCAACTCATGGCTGAACCTTATATCACAGCCACTAAAAGCAAATATGCCTGGAATCCATACATCATAATGCAGCAGGAGAGAGTGGTTTTGTTACTGTAGCACATATACAGATTGATTTATAGCCAGTAATTTAAAATATTTCACAGATTTTAAACAAAACAACACTTTCTCTTTGTTAAAGACGGACAAGATTAATGAGATTTCAGGAAGCCAAGCTAGAGCTCTGTGAGACATTCACAGCAATCGGGGCAGAAGTTTTGATCAAGAGAGACGTTTAGAAAATATGCACATTTTCTCTAACAATAAATAAACAAATATGTATTTTACAATTATAAGGAAGGTGAAATCTTATACTTAGTAATTTTATAAATACTATATTTAGACAAAAATGTCACTTCAATAATAATACGTGTACTTGAGTACTGTGTACTTGAGCTTGTGTCCTCAAATGTGACTACCCCTCTGCAATTTACAACTAATTTTACCAGAAAGGTGAGATGTTAACCTTTCTTGGACTATTACTAATAACTAGCATTACTAGTTATTGTTTAAATAATTACTTTTGGAAATTAGGTAGATTACATTTTCAATTACATTATATTACATTTAAGAGTTAAATTCAATTTTTTGTAAGTCTGTTTCTCTATAGTGACCCGTTTGTGTTTCAAAATAATCAATTTTTATAGAGAGCTTTGTGAGACATATGATAACGTCTAAGGGTCATCAAATTCCTCCAGTTTCCTTTGACAGCCGCCTTGGAAAAGGTGAACATGAAAGGTAGCTTATCTGTGAGGTAGGAGTCTGTTTGTCTGTCAGGGCTCTTCAACCCTGTTCTTGGAGTCCTACCATCCTGTAGATTTTCAGTCCAACCCTAATCTACCGCACCTGATTCTAATAATTAGTTAGTTTATAAGCTGAATCGGGTTAGTTATAACTGGGGTAGGTGAGAAATTCTGAAGTGCTGACGACAGTTTACTGTGTGTGTGTCTTCATCCTGGCTGACACCATTACAGACGCCCAAGGGCCTGAGCTCCTACTGGTCCTGGGCCTCCTAAGTGCCCCCATATCCCCTCATCCAGGTGTGTGTGTGTCTGTGGGCATCCTAAATGTGCCCATATCCCCTCATCCAGGTGTGTGTGTGTGTCTATGGGCATCCTAAGTGCGCCCATATCTCCTCTAGAGTAGGGATGAAAGATGATAACATTGAGTTCCATCAACATAGATTGGTGCGTTAAAATAAAAAATGATTCAGTCAAATAGAGGGCAGTTCACAGTTCACACACAAAACAGACAAACTCCAAAATTTTCATTTTGTGACTTTTACTGTGTTTCTTTTCTTGTTTGGAGGCGCATGGTGAAATATATTTATTTCAGGCTAAGCCAAACTCGGCCTACGGAACCCCAAGGACTGAGTTGTTTTTTTGCCCTAACACACACACAAAAAAAAGATCAGCTTTGTAGTGCTAGGTCAAAAACCAAAATGGGGTTCAGAGGACTGAATTTGGGAAACCTTGGTGTAAGCCTTCTACAGTGTGTGTGAAGGAGTGCTCAACCATTATTTAGATACAAATATACTGATCAATAATATAAACACAACATGCAACAATTGAAACAATTTTACTGAGTTACAGTTCATATCAGGAAATCAGTCAATTAAAATAAATTAGCCCTAATCTAGGGATTTCACATGACTGGGCAGGGGCGCAGCCATGGGTGGGCCTGGGAGGGCATAGACCCACCCACTGGGGAGCCAGACCCACCCACTGGGGAGCCAGGCCCAGCCAATCAGAATGAGTTTCACCACCTGTCCGGGTGGCTGGTCTCCGACCATCCCACAATTGAGGAAGCTGGATGTGGAGGTCCTGGGCTGGTGTGGTTACATGTGATCTGCGGTTGTGAGGCTGGTTGAACGTACTCCCAAGTTCTCTAAAATGACGTTAGAGGCAGCTTATGGTAGAGAAAATCACATTAAATTATCTGGCAAAAGCTCTGGTGGACATTCCTGCAGTCAGAATGCCAATTGCATGCTCCCTCAACATCTGTTGCATTGTGTTGTGTGACAAAATATGAACATTTTAGAGTGGCCTTTTATTGTGCCCAGCACAAGGTGCTACTGTGTAATGATCTTGCTATTTAATCTGCTTCTTGATATGCCACATTTGTCAGATGGATGGATTGTCTTGGCAAAGGAGAAATGCTCACTAACAGGGATGTAAACAAATTTGTCCATAACGTTTTAGAGAAATAAGCTTTTTGTGCGTATGGAACATTTCTGGGATCTTTTATTTCTGCTCATGAAACATGGGACCAACACTTTACATGTTGAGTTTATACACCCTGTTTTGCAATGAAGGTCTACAGTAGCCTTGACAGCATTCTGTCGGAGGTCAGCTAACTTTGTCCTCCTCTGGGTGTTTTTGACTTCAATACAAAACCTAGGACGCTCGTGGTTCTCACCCCCTTCCATAGACTTACAGTACACAGTAATTATGACAACTTCCGGAGGATGTTCTCCAACCTATCAGAGCACTTGCATCATGAACTGACATGTTGTCCACCCAATCAAAGGATCATAGAATGAGTCTAATACTGAATGCATAACCTACAGCTAGCTAGCACTGCAATGCATAAATGCATAAAATGTGGTGAGTAGTTTACTCAAAGCGAGAGCAAGATTATAGTTGAACAGTTTTGACAAATTCATTTCTTCAAACATGAAGGAGATGCAAGAGAGAGAGAGAGAAACACAGAGAGATTTTTTCCACTTTCACTTACTTTGCTAGCGAATGCAGGTAGCTAGTCTAGTTTACACAAACAGCCAGCACAAACCGAGGGATGCTATGTTAGCTAGCTGGTTATGACTATCCAACACTGGAACTCTTCCAAGTCAAGGTATGTTTTGGGTTTTACTAATTAACTGCTAAATTGCTTACTGACTGTACACTGTACTGCATGATTGTAGCGGGTTTACTAACGCATTAGTTCTATTAGCTGTGTTAAGCGTCTGTATAGAGACAAAGTAGAGTTGTAATTCAACGGCTCAGACACGAGAGGTATGTGGCAGGATCTACAGTCAATCTGTCACGGTCGTCCTCCTCTTCATCTGAAGAGGAGAGGCGAGAAGGATTGGACCAAAATGCGGCGTCGTAAGTGTCCATGGTAAATCTTTAATACCGAAAGTACTGACACTGTATACAAAACAATAAACAAATGACGACCGTGAAGCTACAACATAGACAATCACCCACAAACAAACAGTGCTACCCACGCTACCTAAGTATGATTCTCAATCAGAGACAACTAATGACACCTGCCTCTGATTGAGAACCATACTAGGCCGAAACATAGAAATACCCAAATCATAGAAAAACAAACATAGACTGCCCACCCAACTCACGCCCTGACCATACTAAATAAATACAAAACAAAGGAAATAAAGGTCAGAACATGACACAATCACGGACTATAGAAGGAAAACCAGCTCCATTGCGGACCAGGATGTCTTGCTCCCAGACAGACTAAACAACTTCTTTGCTCGCTTTGAAGACACTACAGTACCACTGATATGGCCCGCTACCAAAACCTGCCGGGTCTCCTTCACTGCAGCCGAGGTGAGCAAAACATTTAAACGTGTCAACCCTCGCAAGGCTGCAGGCCCAGAAGGCATCCCCAGCCACGTCCTCAGAGCATGTGCAGACCAGCTGGCTGGTGTGTTTATGGACATATTCAATCAATCCTTATCCCAGTCTGCTGTCCCCACATGCTTCAAGATTGTTCCTGTTCCCAAGAAGGCAAAGGTAACTGAGCTAAATGACTACCACCCCATAGCACTCACTTCTGTCATCATGAAGTGCTTTGAGAGACAAGTCAAGGACCATATCACCTCCACCCTACCTGACACCCTAGACCCACTCCAATTTGCTTACCGCCCCAACAGGTCCACAGACGACCCAATCACACTGCACACTGCCCTGAACTATCTGGACAAGACCTATGTGAGAATGCTGTTCATCGACTACAGCTCAGCATTTAACACCATAGTACCCTCCAAACTCGTCATTAAGCTCGGGTCTAGACCCCGCCCTGTGCAACTGAGTCCTGGACTTCCTGACGGGTAACAACATCTCCACCCCGCTGATCCTCAACACTGGGGCCCCACAAGGGTGCGTTCTCAGCCATCTCCTGTACTCCCTGTTCACCCACGACTGTGTGGCCATGCACGCCTCCAACTCAATCATCAAGTTTGCAGACGACACTACAGTGGTAGGCTTGATTACCAACAACAGGGAGGAGGTTAGGGCCCTCAGAGTGTGGTGGCATGAAAATAACCTCACACTCATTTTGTTTCTGGTGTCCTTTGACAGCTCTTTGGTCTTGGCCATAGTGGAGTTTGGAGTGTTTGAGGTTGTGGACAGGTGTCTTTTATACAGATAACAAGTTCAAACAGGTGCCATTAATACAGGTAACGAGTGGAGGACAGAGGAACCTCTTAAAGAAGAAGTTACAGGTCTGCGAGAGCCAGAAATCTTGCTTGTTTGTAGGTGACCCAATACTTATTTTCCACCATAATTTTCAAATAAATTCATTAAAAATCCTACAATGTGATTTTCTGGATTATTTTTCTCATTTTGTCTGTCATAGTTGAAGTGTACCTATGATGAAAATTACAGGCCTATCTCAACTTTTTAAGTGGGAGAACTTGCACAATTGGTGGCTGACTAAATACTTTTTTGCCCCACTGTATATCCACAGTAACACGAGTCCGATATCGACATAACCTAAAAGGCCACTCAGCAAGGAAGAAGCCACTGCTCCAAAACCGCCATTAAAACAAACAGACTACGGTTTGCAACTGCACATGGGGACAAAGATGGCCTTCCATCTACGACCAACCTATTGAAGCGCAGCTCAGAGTAAATATTTCTTGCATTTTCCTTTTCCAATTGGGCGGTTATTTAGAATGCATAAGATTCTGTATTTACGATAGCATAGCTTTACAAGGTCTGTACAGAGTCCAAATCCTTTGTTCCTCAGTCATCCCGCGCTTTCATTCAAACCCCCCAACCCCCTTTCTTTGTGTAACCAGCGTCATATCTGTTCCTTCCGCGAGGGACGTTTTCTTTCATGACATAATTAGTAATCAATATATGACCCATCCTGTGTATCTGTAATTCTGTGTGATTGTTTAGGTTTTTAGGAATTGTCCATAGAGCTCCGAGACAGGATTTTGTCAAGGCATAGATCTGGGGAAGGGTACCTAAAAAAACAATTTTTGCTTTGTAATTATGGGGCATTGTGTGTAGATTGATGGAAAAAAAACTTTTAGCAATTTTAGAAGAAGGCTGTAACCTAACAAAATGTCAAGGGGTCTGAATACTTTCCGAATGCACTGTATATATACACCATATAAACACTCACTCATGCACACCACATTGACACTCCCACACAAAACCCACACACATTCACATACACTACATACGCACCAATGGCGGTCCGTGCTGTTTAAGGTGAGGGAGGATGATACTTTATTTTATGAACATGACCTTATTTCTATTACAGCGTACTGTCATTCATATTATATTCACCCAGCTTAATGTAACATCGACAGGTTTAGGCTACTACATGATGCTCAAATTTTCCCTGAACTCATCATGAGGTTGCTACAACCTAGCCTATTATTAAAAGAAAGTTTACAATGCAGGTGCACACAGTTAAGTAAAAAATAGATAAGCAAAAAAACATTTAAAATAACAAAAAGCAGTAAAATAACAATAGCAATAGGGAGGCTATATACAGGGGGTACCACTACAGAGTCAATATGCGGGGGCACCGGTTAGTCGAGGTAATTGAGGTAATATGCACATGCAGGCAGAGTAAAAGTGACCATGGATAGATAATAAACAGAGTAGCAGCAGCGTAGAAGAGGGGTCTGGGTAGCCCTTTGATTAGCTGTTCAGGAGTCTTATGGCTTGGGGGTAGAAGCTGTTAATAAGAAGCCTTTTGGACCTAGACTTGGTACTCCGGTACCACTTGCCGTAGCAGAGAGTGGTTGGAATTGGACAATTTTTTAGGGCCTTCCTCTGACACCACCTGGTATAGAGGTCCTGGATGGCAGGAAGCTTGTCCCCAGCAATTTACTGGGCCATACGCACTACGCTCTATAGTGCCTTGCGGTCTGAGGCCGAGCAGTTTCCATACCAGGTGGTGATGCAACCCGTCAGGATGTAGATCAGAATGTAGATCACAGTGGGACTGGAGGAACAGGGAAAGTAAGGACAGTGTGTAATCATAACCAACTCCTGGCCATGAGACACAAAGTCCCTTTTAATAACAGAACACTAATATCATGTGTGCATATGGGTCTTTCTATACATAAATGGGGCCAATGTGTGACATTGGGATAAACATTTCAAAATGGTTTGAAAAAAAAAAAACGTTTTTAAATGCAGTTCTTCATGTGTACTTAAAGAAATAAAAGTGAATATATGCAAAGTAGCCCATAGCTCCACCTGTACAACAACATAGACCTAGGATTATACATCCTTTAAGCAGGGTTCATACAGACATTGGCAAGTCAAATTCAAGGACTTTCAGGGACTTTTTCAAGCACTTAATTGTAATTATCAAGGACCTCAATGTAATACAATTGTATAATTTATATAATTGTACATATAGGGCCTAATATACTGTAGAACCCACCTCCCCAAAAAGCCTGCATGAAGTGTACCACTTCACCACTTTAAGAATAATGCATTTTTTAAGCCTTGATGTTGAAATTATTTTTACATTCTAAAATATGTGCAAATAATGTGGATATTGCCTGACTAAATACATAGATTGGATGCATGCATGGAGATATTTCTGTAATCTACAGTATTTGGCCAACACAGGCACACATAATAAAGACATGAATAGCTGTATCATTAATCTCACCATCGTTGTTTTTATTATGAGAAAGTGACCAAAAACCAGGTTCCTTTTTCAATGGAAGGATTTGTTTGGAAAGCCAAGTTGAAGCCAACATTAGACGTTATCGTCCTCATAATAACCACACATGGTTTTACTGCAGCAGAGTAGCACAACCCCCTTCAATTGAAGCGGTGGGAAACAAATGAAAGTGGCCACGTCTCTTGCAAAAACGGATAAAAAAATATAATCACAAATAATTATAAGGGAGCTGGAGAACTTATGAATTGGTGAATTTTATTGAATATAGTTATGATTCCCCCTTATATTTTAATGTAATGACGTGAACAAATTGGCAGATTATTATCAATGACTTATCAACAGCTGTTACAAGTTGTCCAGTGTAGGAAATCCTCACTGGTATCCTAGTTTATAGAAAGACCCATATGCTTGAGACAGAAGAGAGAGAGAGAGACAGAGACAGAGAGAGAGAGAGATGTGCATCAAATCAAATGTTATTAGTCAGATTCGCGGAATACAACATCTGTAGACTTTCTGAAAAACGTTGAGTTGAACTCAAATCTGAACCACCTACAGGGTCACAGTGACTCTATAGGTTAGAGTAATGAGTACAAAATCACTTTAAGTAACTACTATATATTAAGTGCAACAGGTTTTATCAGCACGTTGGGGTTTACAGTGCACCTGATCTGGTTTGAGAGAGTGGTGGAATTAGATTGGTAAATAAGCTGAGTGTACATATATAGGATATATATATATATATATATATATATATATATATATATATATATATATATATATATATATATATATATATATATATATATAATATCATTTGAGCCAGTTTGCTACAGCAAGAAAATAATCTTCCATCACCAGGATATGTGAATAATTATGTGAATGATTGAATGGATACATTTTTCGTAAGAGAAAATCAAGTCTGAAATTTAGAAGTGGAAATTACAAACCTCAGAAGCCTTTTTTATTTATTTATTTATTTTACCCCCTTTTCTCCCCAATTTCGTGGTATCCAGTAACAAACTGTGTTCATATCCTTTCCTCCTTCCTCCTGTGTGTGTGTTATGCGTGCGTGCATGCATGCATGTGTGTGTGTCTCTCAGGGTGTCGTATTGAGTGGGATGAAGTGAGGTGCTAACATCCATTCTTTCTGTGTGGGTGCGTGTGTGTGTGCATGCTTGCCTCTGTGTGCATTTCTCAGGGTGTCGTACGGAGTGGGATGAGGTCAGGTGCTGGTACCGGGCTGATGTGGGCCAGATTGTCAATGTGTCTTGCTCAGACATCTCCCAGCTCTTCGCCAACAAAGGTAACGATGTCCAACCTTTCACCTTTAACTTTGGCACTCTCCTTTGACCTTTGAGCGATTTGTCCCTGAGCAGTTTTTCCTAGACAATATGCATCTGCTTCTGCTTCCCCTTTAGGGTCTATAGGCTGGGTAATGGCATATGCATTGTGTGACAACTGCTGATGTAAAAAATAACTTTATCAATACTTTTCATAGATGGATTGATTGACCTTTAAACCTGGCCTTAACACACACATCACAGTGTGGGGCGGCAGGGTAGCCTAGTGGTTAGAGCGGTGGACTAGTAACCGGAAGGTTGCAAGTTCAAACCCCCTGAACAGGCAGTTAACCCACTGTTCATAGGCTGTCATTGAAAATAAGAATTTGTTCTTAACTGACTTGCCTAGTTAAATAAAGGTAAACATAAAAAGTGGGGAGAAGTTTATATAAGCAGAACCAATGTAGCTTCTGTAGAGGTGTAAGGAAGGATGTCAGTATGTGTGTGTTTCCTGATCAATCCACTGATGTATATTGAAAGATATAGGTGAGAGCTTCTACTATTGCTATTAGTTGGGTCATTAATAGCGCACGCAAACACTAAAGATATGAATCAGTTGGCGAATAAAGGCTTCTGCATGATTCAGTTTGACGGGCGCATACCCAAACTCGTATAGGTTAACCGCCTGAGCATTTCTTTATGCTCCTTTGGCACAAAACTACCTCCATACTTCCATTGGTTTGTACGGGTTACCGTCAGACGAGTCCCGTGACACTTGTGGGGGTTGTAGAGGGGTTGTAGAGAAAAATGGAGAACACCATCATGTTTGTGAGAGTCTCCGCTTTCCATAGTGGTGTTTCCATCAAGCTGACTTTTTGCGGTTGAAAGACTGTGCGTGATAACATATTGCACATAAAAATTACTTTTGCCGTTAAATTCAATGGAAAATGATCAAATCAAATTTGATTGGTTACATACACATGGTTAGCAGATGTTATTGTGGGTGTTGCGAAATGCTTGTGCTTCTAGTTCCGACAGTGCAGCAATATCTAACAAGTAATCTAACAATTCCACAACAACTACCTAATACACACAAATCTAAGTGAAGGATTGGAATAAGAATATATGAATATAAATATGTGAATGATCAATGACAGAGCGACATAGGCAAGATGCAAAAGATGGTATAAAATACAGTATATAGTCTCCCGGGTGGCGCAGTGGTTAAGGGTGCTGTACTGCAGCGCCAGCTGTGCCAACAGAGACTCGCGCCCAGGCTCTGTCGTAACCGGCCGCGACCGGGAGGGATATCCTTGTCTCATCGCGCACCAGCGACTCCTGTGGCGGCCGGGTGCAGTGCGCGCTAACCAAGGTTGCCAGGTGCACCAGAGACTCTGTGTTTCCTCCGACACATTGGTGCGGCTGGCTTCTGGGTTCAAATCTAATCAAATCAAATTTATTTATATAGCCCTTCGTACATCAGCTGATATCTCAAAGTGCTGTACAGAAACCCAGCCTAAAACCCCAAACAGCAAGCAATGCAGGTGTAGAAGCACGGTGGCCCCATCCGAAGACACCCCCAGACAGGGCCAAACAGGAAGGTTATAACCCCACCCACTTTGCCAAAGCACAGCCCCCACACCACTAGAGGGATATCTTCAACCACCAACTTACCATCCTAAGACAAGGCTGAGTATAGCCCACAAAGATCTCCACCATGGCACAACCCAAGGGGGGGCGCCAACCCAGACAGGATGACCACATCAGTGAATCAACCCACTCAGGTGACGTGACGTTGGTTCTGTTTGTGGGTGAGTCCCAGAAAGAGGGCCAATTCTATCTTTTGGGAGGGGCAGAAATCAGTTTTCAACCAGCGATTGAGTTGTGAGACTCTGCTGTAGAGCTCATCACTCCCCCTAACTGGGAGGGGGCCAGAGACAATTACTCGATGCCGACACATCTTTCTAGCTGATTTACACCCAGAAGCTATGTTGCGCTTGGTGATCTCTGACTGTTTCATCCTAACATCGTTGGTGCCGACGTGGATAACAATATCTCTATACTCTCTACACTCGCCAGTTTTAGCTTTAGCCAGCACCATCTTCAGATTGCCATCCGTTTTGTCACTAAAGCACCTTATACCACCCACCACTGCGACTTGTATGCTCTAGTCGGCTGGCCCTCGCTACATATTCGTCGCCAGACCCACTGGCTCCAGGTCATCTACAAGTCTATGCTAGGTAAAGCTCCGCCTTATCTCAGCTCACTGGTCACGATGGCAACACCCATCCGTAGCACGCGCTCCAGCAGGTGTATCTCACTGATCATCCCTAAAGCCAACACCTCATTTGGCCGCCTTTCGTTCCAGTACTCTGCTGCCTGTGACTGGAACGAATTGCAAAAATCGCTGAAGTTGGAGACTTTTATCTCCCTCACCAACTTCAAACATCAGCTATCTGAGCAGCTAACCGATCGCTGCAGCTGTACATAGTCTATTGGTAAATAGCCCACCCTTTTCACCTACCTCATCCCCATACTGTTTTTATTTATTTACTTTTCTGCTCTTCTGCACACCAATATCTCTACCTGTACATGACCATCTGATCTTTTATCACTCCAGTGTTAATCTGCAAAATTGTAATTATTTGCCTACCTCCTCATGCCTTTTGCACACATTGTATATAGACCCCCCCTTTGTTTTCTACTGTGTTATTGACTTGTTAATTGTTTACTCCATGTGTAACTCTTTGTTGTATGCTCACACTGCTATGCTTTATCTTGGCCAGGTCGCAGTTGCAAATGAGAACTTGTTCTCAACTAGCCTACCTGGAAAAATAAAAAGATTAGCCTTAACGTCGGTAGCCCTGCCCCCTGGTAAACAGTGTATGATCGCTGGATGATTGGTTTTAAGTCTAATACTGCGGGTAATGGAGTCGCCAATGACTAGAGTTTTCAATTTGTCGGAGCTAATGGTGGGAAGCTTCGGCATCTCAGACCCCGTAACGGGAGGAGTAGAGACCAGAGAAGACTCGGCCTCTGACTCCGACTCGCTGCTTAATGGGGAAAACCGGTTGAAAGTTTCTGTCGACTGAATGAGCGACACCGGTTGAGCGTTCCTACAGCATTTCCTTCCAGAAACCGTGAGAAAGTTGTCCGGCTGCGGGGACTGTGCCAGGGGATTTATACTACTATCTGTACTTACTGGTGGCACAGACGCTGTTTCATCCTTTCCTACACTGAAATTACCCTTGCCTTAACGATTGCGTCTGAAGCTGGGCTTGTAGCACAGCTATCCTCGCCGTAAGGCGAGTACAGCGACTGCATTAAAAGGCATCATGTTAATGTTACTACTTAGCTTCGGCTGTTGGAGGTCCTGACGAATCGTGTGTCCAGATAAAGCGTCCGGAGTGAAAAAGTTGAGGGAAAAAAAAAAATATATATATATATAAACGGTAATTAAAAAGTAAAAACCGTAAAGTTGTCAGGTAGCAAAATAGGTTGGCAACAAAACCCACAGCAACTCGAAAACAAGTCTGCAAGTTGTGACCGGAAATGACGTTTGCCTTACACAAATCTGTACACGGGTTGGATGCGCGCTGTGTTAAGAAGCAGTGCGGCTTGGTTGGGTTGTGTATCGGAGGATGCATGACCTTCGTCTCTCCCAAGCCTGTACGGGAGTTGTAGCAAGATAGTAGCTACTAAACAATTGGATACCACGAAATTGGGGAGTAAATGGGGTAAAATGTAAAATGTAAAATGTAAATAAATAAAAAATATATATTAAAAAAATACAGTATATACGTGCACATATGAGATGAGTAATGCAAGATATGTAAACATTGTTAAAGTGGCATTATTAAAGTGACTAGTGATCCATTTATTAACGTGGCCAATGATTTCAAGTCTGTATGTAGGCAGCAGGCTCTCTGTGTTAGTGATGGCTGTTTAACAGTCTGATGGCCTAGAGATAAAAGCCTTTTTTCAGTCACTCGGTCCCAGCTTTGATTCACCTGTACTGAACTTGCCTTCTGGATGGTAGCGGGGTGAACAGGCAGTGGCTCAGGTGGTTGTTGTCCGTGATGATCTCTTTGGCCTTCCTGTGACATCGGGTGCTGTAGGTGTCCTGGAGGGCCGGTAGTTTATAGTTTAAATACACGTTAACCCAAAGCACCCCGCGGAAATCTAATTATCATAATAAAAAAATCCCCATCAAAATCTGTCGGGTGAAAGCTATAGATATCTGGGGGGGTTTTGCACTGGATGTGCGCACAAGCGTCTTGGGACTCATCCGAAGTCGGGACAACCGATCTGACAAACTTCTTCAGTAGTGTCTGAACAGTTTGGGCTACATACTAATATGACCCCTCTGTGAAAAGGTGAGACTCTCACAAATACGTACAAGTTGTTTTGCTCTAGGACGCTCGCAGGCCTCATAAGACTCTGACAGTCCCCCGGTACCAGCTGAATAAATGTATGGAAGTATAATGGAGTCCCAAATATAAGAGGTTCAATATATGTCAAATAAATACATTAAATAAAAATGTTTCCTGATCTTTTATCTCTCAGATATAGGACAGACACCTCAGAAACAACTTTTTGGGGATTTTTTTGTTGTTGGGGGGGGGAACTATCTGTTGTTCCATGTAGTGAATCTGTAATTCCATTCATTTGTATGGGATAATAGCAATAAGGACCAACATATTATTTTGTAAAATAGTTTTTGTAGACTTTTTTTATACTTCAAGGGGTCTTAATAATCTAAATCAAATTGCTAAATGATCCTTGGTATGACCTTCGTAAAACAAGTAGAACCACCCAGGCTTAGACAGGGCTTAGACTGTTTTGGGTTAATTGGGTTTCAATCGCATTTTCAACTATACTGATGGTTTTGTCATAAAAACTGTTGCATTGTCAAGCAAATGTGCCCACTCTGGTCTTGGCACATGCACTCTAGCAAACAGCTAGCATCATACAGTGCGGGTAGGCTACCTACATTATGAGATTGTTATGGATAAGAGGGATATCATTTGTTTTTGTCAAACGTCAGCCAAGCATCGATCATCATATCACCAGAATAAGAATAAGAATTTTGGAAAGGAGCATCAAGCTCATCACCTTCCAAATTCACCACCCTGTGAAGTTCATCATATCTTATTGAATCTGTTCCCTAATAAACTGCATGCTTTCCCAAGTCATAGTGGGAGGACCACACACAGCTTGACATAGGCGTTTCAAAGGGCTGTCAGTCAAGGTGAGCTCATGAATATAAGTTCCCGCCCACTCACCCTTTCTTTTCAAACGTTCTGGTAGTTAGCAATGAGAGAACAAAATATTTTCAGAATGACTGTTCAGGACCTTTAATATTATACTGTAGAGGTGGAAGCCTATCATATTATTGAAGGTGTGGCTTATTGGAGGCCAGGCTTTCAGATAGTTTTTTTTTGGCCACCCGTTAGATTAAATCTCATCATGTCAAGTTTGTACACGGCAAAATTTCAATTTACCTTAAATATTAAAGCATTTTACAATTGCTGATTATATATAGTAATAAAGGGACTCGAGGAACTCATACACCACTGTAAGCCTCACCAAAACAACAAAACTGATAGCATTCAATCATACAATGGGATGAAAATGCAACCGAACATATGAACAGGAATGACATTTACTCCCACAGGTCGGGTAAAAAGATCTAGCTGAAAACCACACCCTTACTAAGCCACGCCTCCAGTCCAGGGTTCCTCTAAGAACCTTTTGCTACATCGAAATGTTAAAGGTTTCTCAAAGAATGCCACAACTAACCAAAGATGCCAATATGAATCCATTGACTGCAGGGGTTCCTTGAGGATCTCCAGTGTTCCTTGAGTGACCACTAATTCTAGGAGTGTACACCAAAGAAAACAAACACTGTTATGGCATCTCTCATGGCTCCTAAAATGGTTGACATTGGATAAGGTGTTTAAACATGATACATTCATCACTGTGTGTGTGTTGTATGTTCTTAAAACGACTACACTAAGAACGTCTCCATGGAGTCAGAAACACACTCTGTGGAAGTATGTGTGTGTTGACCAAAATTAATGTGTGAATGCAGGGAAATATGTAGTCTGTATTGGTTTGATATGTGTTAACCAACATTAATGGGCAAGTTTAGGGAAATATTCAGTGTTTTTGGTGTGGAGGTTTGTGTATATGGCTTGTACTTCTCAATGACAGGAAGAGCAAAAGACGGAGTGTGTGTGTGTGTGTGTGTGTGTGTGTGTGTGTGTGTGAGAGAGGGAGATAAATATTTAAAAAAAAATGTAAAGAACAAGCGAAAGGGAAAAAAACCCTTGAAGCATTATCTCAGTGAAACTTGAGCTTGGACTTAAACTTTAAGAGTGAGTGGGAGTAAAGGGCGGGGGTTGTCAATGTGAACGATGACCTCATAACTCAATTAAGAGTGGGAGCTAGCCTACAGAGCACTCCCTGGATCCCCTCCCCCGCAGACTCAGTCAACGATAAGTACACCAGAGGCACTTAGAGCCACGGAGGGAAAAATAAAGAAATAATCAAAAATCAAAGGGTTCAACTGTGAGAGTGAGGAGGAGTGTGAGGATGAGCATTATTGAAGCTTGTTAGCCACAGTTGTTCAGTCTCTACTGTCCCTGGAGTTTTAGCCTTAGCCCTCAGTTATGCTATGCTACCGCTAGGCTAGATAGTACTGCTGAGCCATCCACTCACCCACCAACCCTGTCTTACCATGGCTGCAGGGCTACAGGCCTCCATGCTATGGCCACTAGCCACTTTATGCTAATGCTAATACAATATCTAAAATCTCACTGGCATCTTATCAGTCAAGCCGCCCACTCTTCACTATACTGTTCAATACCCCACATTCATTCTACTACCGCTCACCGTCTCACTGTGGAGCAAGGTACTGGATGGGTGCAGTTATAATTTATTATCCATAACAGCCAATAGACAGCTTCACGATCCCATTGTGTTAAACCCTCTTTAACCTCTTTTTCTCAGTAAGCTGCTGTGTTGATACAGGGCTACTGAGCTGTTATGAAGGGGTCATTAGTGGATAGTAATTCACTACTTCTACAGTGGGAGGCCAGAGGCAGGAGAGAGGGGGCAAGGAGATAGCATAGTGGAAGATGCTTAGTCTACAAAATAAACACAACACCTATTCTCAAAGCCATAATCAAATCTCATGCGTGGGTAAATAGCAACATCAACGCAAAACTGGGAGTGTGGACCAAGGCATTCAACTCTGGTCAGATTACCCAAATTCAATCAACGTGTAGTTCTCGTAGTTCATTGTTATACAATGGGTGGTGCTAATCCTGAATGCTGATTGGTTAAAACCACATTCCAGCCAGTGTCTATTCTACAAGTTACCACCGGCTAAATCTAAAACGGTAAAATGCCTATTTACTCTGTTCCATCTGATTGCGCAATCCACTTTTTCATCAGCCCTGCCAGACAATTTATAAACTTGATCTCCACTATAAAAAGCATCGAGACATTAACTCACATTTCTTTTAGACTAACATTGTCACGCCCTGACCATAGTTTGCTTTGTATGTTTATAGGTTTTGTTTGGTCAGGGTGTGATCTGAGTGGGCATTCTATGTTGTATGTCTAGTTTGTCTCTGTGTTTGGCCTGATATGGTTCTCTGATTGGGAACCATATTTATGTAGCCTGTTTTGTCATTGGGGATTGTGGGTGATTGTCTATGTTAGATGCTTGTGTCAGCACATTTGGTATATAGCTTCACGGTCGTTGTTTATTTTATTGTTTTGTACAGTTTACTTCGTGTTTTCCTCATCCATTAAAATGATGCATTCACACCACGCTGCGCTTTGGTCCGCTTCTTACGACCATCGTGACAACCATTTAGTTTTTAACAGCGGAGATTTGTACAAACCTCGCTGCCTGTCTCTCTGATATTTGCAACATTGTTTCAATATTCAAATTCGATCTCCGGCTGTCCCATAGTAATGAATGTGTCGGGAGTCGGAACGAGAGACAGGCAGGCAGCATTTCTCAGCCAGTCATAATCATGAGTCAGCTGGTATCCTTTTTATGGATACATTCAAAGAAATGTAAATTGAAAAAAAGGTCCAACGAAAAGAAGTGCAGCTAGTTTGCAGTCTTTCCAGCTTCAGTTTGAAGTGATTGTGTTAGCTTTGTTATTGGCTCCTCTGAATAACAGTGTCCTAAAGAGAGAGCACATTTTCTATGCCAGGTGAAATCGTGCCTCATTAGCTCATTGTTATGGATGTATCCAAATAAATGTCACTAGAAAACAGCTTAAACAAATGCAAATCAAATCAAACTGTATTTGTCACATGCACCGAATACAAGTGTAGACCTTACCGTGAAATGCTTACTTACAAGCCCTTAACCAACAGTGCAGTTCAAGAAGAGTTAAGAAAATATTTGCCAAAAAAACTAAAGTAAAAAAACAATAAAAAGTAACACAATAACATAACAATAACGACGCTATATACAGAGGGTACCAGTACCGAGTGTGTGGGGGTACAGGTTAGAGGTAATTTTTCAAATCAAATCAAATTTTATTTGTCACATACACATGGTTAGCAGATGTTAATGCGAGTGTAGCGAAATGCTTGTGCTTCTAGTTCCGACAATGCAGTAATAACCAACAAGTAATCTAGCTAACAATTCCAAAACTACTACCTTATAGACACAAGTGTAAGGGGATAAAGAATATGTACATAAAGATATATGAGTGAGTGATGGTACAGAGCGGCATAGGCAAGATACAGTAGATGGTATTGAGTGCAGTATATACATATGAGATGAGTATGTAAACAAAGTGGCATAGTTAAAGTGGCTAGTGATACATGTATTACATAAAGATGCAGTAGATGATATACAGATGATATGGAGTACAGTATATACATATACATATGAGATGAATAATGTAGGGTATGTAAACATTATATTAGGTATCATTGTTTAAAGTGGCTAGTGATATATTTTACATCATTTCCCATCAATTCCCATTATTAAAGTGGCTGGAGTTGAGTCAGTGTGTTGGCAGCAGCCACTCAATGTTAGTGGTGGCTGTTTAACAGTCTGATGGCCTTGAGATAGAAGCTGTGTTTCAGTCTCTCGGTCCCAGCTTTGATGCACCTGTACTGACCTCGCCTTCTGGATGATAGCGGGGTGAACAGGCAGTGGCTCGGGTGGTTGTTGTCCTTGATGATCTTTATGGCCTTCCTGTGACATCGGGTGGTGTAGGTGTCCTGGAGGGCAGGTAGTTTGCCCCCGGTGACGCGTTGTGCAGACCTGCGGAGCAGTTGCCGTACCAGGCGGTGATACAGCCCGACAGGATGCTCTCGATTGTGCATCTGTAGAAGTTTGTGAGTGCTTTTGGTGACAAGCCGAATTTCTTCAGCCTCCTGAGGTTGAAGAGGCGCTGCTGTCTGTGTGGGTCGACCAATTCAGTTTGTCTGTGATGTGTACGCCGAGGAACTTAAAACTTACTACCCTCTCCACTACTGTTCCATCAATGTGGATAGGGGGGTGTTCCCTCTGCTGTTTCCTGAAGTCCACAATAATCTCCTTAGTTTTGTTGACGTTGAGTGTGAGGTTATTTTCCTGACACCACACTCCGAGGGCCCTCACCTCCTCCCTGTAGGCCGTGTCGTCGTTGTTGGTAATCAAGCCTACCACTGTTGTGTCGTCCGCAAACTTGATGATTGAGTTGGAGGTGTGCATGCCCACGCAGTCGTGGGTGAACAGGGAGTACAGGAGAGGGCTCAGAACGCACCCTTGTGGGGCCCCAGTGTTGAGGATCAGCGGGGTGGAAATGTTGTTGCCTACCCTCACCACCTGGGGGGCGGCCCGTCAGGAAGTCCAGTACCCAGTTCCACAGGGCGGGGTCGAGACTGAATTTGTACATGTATTTAGGGGTGAAGTGACTATGCATAGATAATAAACAGCGAGTAGCAGCAGTGTACAATACAAATGTAATAGTCCTGTGGCCATTTGATTAATTCTTCAGCAGTCTAATGGCTTGGGGGTAGAAGCTGTTAAGGAATCTTTTGGTCCTAGACTTGGCGCTCCAGTATTGCTTGCTGTGCGGTAGCAGAGAAAACAGTCTTTGACTTGGGTGCCTGGAGTCTCTGACAGTTTTATGGGCTTTCCTTATTAATTATTATTAATTATTAATTATTAATTTAACCCTGATGTCCTTACACAGCTCTCTGGTCTTGGCCATTGTGGAGAGGTTGGAGTCTGTTTGAGTGTGTGGACAGGTATCTTTTATACAGGTAACGAGTTCAAACCAGTGCAGTTAATACAGGTAATGAGTGGGGAAGAGGAGGGCTTCAAAAAGAAAAACTAACAGGTCTGTGAGAGCTGGAATTCTTACTGGTTGGTAGGTGATCAAATACTTATGTCATGCAATAAAATGCAAATGAATTACTTAAAAATCATCCAATGTGATTTTCTGGATTTTTGATTTAGATTCCGTCTCTCACAGTTGAAGTGTACCTATGATAAAAATTACAGACCTCTACATGCTTTGTAAGTAGGAAAACCTGCAAAATCGGCAGTGTATCAAATACTTGTTCTCTCCACTGTATGTGCTTAAATAACAGAGGACATTTTACAGAGAGAAGACCATACAGTAGACTTCTGCAGAGCGGCACAACTCAGCCATGACATACCATCACATAGCATAAAACATACAGTATTACTAACAATCCCCCAAAACCACAACTAACATTAGCTACGTATCTACCTCATCTAAACAGCCTATTGTCTTACTGAAATTGCTCAACAGTCGCTGATGCATCTGCAGCATGCACAGTGTGCAGAGGGAGAGTGACCTGATAATCAAAATCTAGACCTACAAATAGTTTACCTGAGCTGATAGCTAATGTCTAATGGTATACGCTGGTAAGCCATGAGAGTAGAATAAAATGATGACCTGACAACGAAAGAAACAGACCCCATAGATTACTAGATCAGCCTGCATTTCCTGAATAACCGTTAACAGACCTTCCCGTTAGAGGCAATGAACGCTTGATCGTCAACACTGATCACCATGTGGGTGTTTAGCAAGCACAGCACATGCTAGATAATGGTAGTGTCAACAGCCCATCCCAACACGCTGAAACTAAAGCAAGCCTTGATTAGTCATCGCACAGCTATACGCGTCAGCTTCCCCACTAAGGTCCAGTGTGATAACTTAAAATCTGAGGAAGAGAGGTGAGGATTAGGCAGAAGTATCCATTTAAAATGAGGCTGTACCTCTTTGAATATACTGAAAAGACCCAGTAATGTTTAGCCGATGGCAGACTAAACACCATTCAAGTAGCACAAGAGATCCTGCTACTTGACTGCTGAACTGTTCATGTAGAACCCACACATTTGGAACAGCACAAGTTGGTAGATATGAGTCACGCTCAGTGAGCTGCATCAGGGTATACGATGCCTGCAATACGCACTACGCACATAAAATGGCTTACTATTATCCTAAAATGATGTGTCATCGTACTGCAATGCTCCAGCAGATGCCGTGGAAGGAGTAGCTAGTGTTCACCTCTAGGCAACCACAACCTCACTGTGTGCTCTTGCAATAATAGCAACCATGCCATAACACTATGTGCAGATGATACAGAACATACAGCCAGGCATGAATAACACAACATCCACCTTCTGTAGATGATGTTTACGGAGCCTAACCAGCACGCACTCCCATAATGCAATATTGGCAGCCATGCCATGTGCTTACTGTGTGTAGAAAACGAAGCAAAGAATATCAGCTAACATCTGAATGTACGAGTATTCACACCCAAATAAGAGTTGCAGCATAAACACATAATATAACTAATACATAAAACATGAGAATAACAAAATGCACAGAAATTGAATTACATTTTTTTCTGATTGCTTAGGCACTATCTTTGAAACTATAGGCTATTTTTTGCAAAACTCTACACACTAACCACAAAACCTTACACCAAACCAGCAAAACAGTATACATCTCTGGCAAAAGCAAACAATTATTGCAAAACTCTTAACTCTTTTAAAAATGATGTTTTTGCATCAATACAGTACACACAAACCATTTGAATAAGCACACGAAGCACCAACTACTCACTGATAGTTTAAATGAAAAACACTTAACTGTGTGCAGGGTATAGCGGTTTGCAATAAAGTATAGTCATACAAACACACATAGGTATCCAAATGTGTAAAGTATGGATGTGTTTTCCGAACATAACACACTATTAATACAAATGTCACGACTCCTACCGAAGGTGGCTCCCCTTCCTGTTCGGGTGACGCTCTGCGGTCGTCGTCACCTGCCTACTAGCTGCCACTGATTCTCCCCCCCTTGTCTGTTTATTGGTTACACCTGTTGTTTATTTGATGATTAGTTGGGCTTTATTAGCCAGCCGGCCCGCCTGCTCTTTGTGTGGGATTGTTTGTGTGACTAGCGTGCACGTTAGAGGTTAACGTGTTTTCCTGTTCGTGGGTTTTTTGCTGGACTGTTTTAGTCCCCGTGTTTGGGGCATTTGGTTTTGTGTGCGCCCTGTGTTTTCGTGGGGTGGCTTATGTTCGCTGTTTGTGCATTAAATAGCACTACCCTGAACTCTCTGTTTCCTGCGCCTGACTTCGCACCCACTACACCCAGATCGTTACAACAAATAAGAGGGAAAAGTTGTTGTTTTTTATTCTCTAAATGTTCTAACACTTCTCAAACAAAAAAAAGCAGTAGAAAAAAAGACAATCCCACATCACATGCGATGTTGTCTTGAGCTAGGCAGCGTGGAAAGTATCGCCTGGAGTGCCTTATCCAGGCTTGGCATGACCCCTGACCGATGTCTCCACAAGCCTCCTCCATTGCCTATAGAAAGGGTATGCGTTGGTGGGGCTGGAGATCATACACCTTCCGACGCCATGCAGAGAATAATTCTTCAATAAGATTCAAGAACGGAGAGTATGGGGGGGGGGGGGGGGGGGATTGAGTGCAATGAAAAGTGGGTGACCTGTGAACCAATTGCGGACCACAGCAGCCCATCATCCTAATTATGTTGCGTTTCAGTAGACGAGACAGTGCAGAGAGACTCACTCTGTTAACGTTTTGGAATATGGTGCTAGCTGCCATTATGTGGTCCTGCAGTTCTCTGAGTCTGATGCAGTTATTTGCAATGACCATATTTACAATGTGGGTCTCCTGCTCTGGGGTAAACACTCTTGCACCAGATACTGGTTTTCTTGCAGTTCTGTAAAAACATTTGAATGGTTTTAGTGATCCTTCCCATTATGGAAGTACAATACATATTACTGTACCAGTAAGACTACAGCACTTACAGTTACTTACCGGTTCTCAATATCCGGATGATACCTGCAACAGTATACTAGCTCATATTTGGTTGAACCCATTGCCCAGCCCCCCTCATGCTCATCCCATGGTACATAGGAATCAGAATGACAGTTTGGGACCTTTGTTTCCCCTTTTGCACATGTCACAGTGGGGATGAACAATTCCTTGTGTGTCCCTGGGGCATCCAGGAGGTCCACACTCTAAAAAGAAAAGGTTCCTGGAGTACCCTTTAGGGGTTCTTCAAATTGAAACTGTGGGGGAACCCCTATAAATTCTTCAAATAACCTCTTTTAATGGATCCTCAAAGAACCTTTTGAATTACTTTTTGGGGTACATTTTTTGAAATACCCCTGATATTATTATTTTTAATGATAATAATATGCATAACAATAACACAATATTTTATTTCTCAGTTTTTTATGATTTTAGTGGCAACGTAGAATAGAAAAATCATAATCTGCAGAGCCCCAAGTCCAGTGGGTATTTCCTCTGGTGTGTTGATGTTAATGTGTTGATGTTCTATCCATAGCCAGAATGATTTTGCAGTGCGTGGTGATTGAACAGGTTGTTTGTTATATTGTGAGGTTCTAATTCTCAGAGTATAAAATACAACGGACACTACGAAAGCTCAAACCAAGTTTACTCTTCCCAGAGGGTCAATACAGCTGCATCAGACAACAACATTTTACACAACCCCTGATATTTAACCCTTCCTCCTTGGCTGAGTCTCCTCCTACTCATCTGTACAAACACTGACATTTAACCCTTCCTCCTTGGCTGAGTCTCCTCCTACTCATCTGAACAAGCACTGATATTTAACTCTTCCTCCTTGGCTGAGTCTCCTCCTACTCATCTGAACAAGCACTGATATTTAACTCTTCCTCCTTGGCTGAGTCTCCTCCTACTCATCTGAACAAGCACTGATATTTAACTCTTCCTCCTTGGCTGAGTCTCCTCCTACTCATCTGAACAAGCACTGATATTTAACTCTTCCTCCTTGGCTGAGTCTCCTCCTACTCATCTGAACAAGCACTGATATTTAACCCTTCCTCCTTGGCTGAGTCTCCTCCTACTCATCTGTACAAACACTGACATTTAACCCTTCCTCCTTGGCTGAGTCTCCTCAAACTCATCTGAACAAGCACTGATATTTAACTCTTCCTCCTTGACTGAGTCTCCTCCTACTGATCTGAACAAGCACTGATATTTAACTCTTCCTCCTTGGCTGAGTCTCCTCCTACTCATCTGAACAAGCACTGATATTTAACTCTTCCTCCTTGGCTGAGTCTCCTCCTACTCATCTGAACAAGCACTGATATTTAACTCTTCCTCCTTGGCTGAGTCTCCTCCTACTCATCTGAACAAGCACTGATATTTAACCCTTCCTCCTTGGCTGAGTCTCCTCCTACTCATCTGTACAAGCACTGATATTTAACCCTTCCTCCTTGGCTGAGTCTCCTCCTACTCATCTGAACAAACATTGTATCTTCATGTATCGTATCGTTATAAGTGATATGGGCCATAGACTTTTCTTTGTCCCTTAACATGACCTGACCTCGACCCCCTTCATCACTAATCCATGGTTCTCTCCGCTTATCAATGTCTGCCATATGTGATCACTTTCCCAACACTCAGTACATTCCAAGCTTAATTCCCCACACCATATATTTTCCTCCTACAGATAACCATTAACTTCTGATGTAGACCCTCTAAACCTAAGCACTCAATATTTAAATATGATACCTGATAATTAACCCTATCCCAAGTTTAAGAGTTAGTACCCAGAATCCATCAATATTCAGAGAGGTAGGAAGGGTGAAGTCTGTGAATCCCCAAAACTGTATAAGATTAACAGAACACACAACAGTATTCATACCTTGGTTTTTGTGGTGAATGTGAATGAAAAAATCTGTTTTGATAATGGTTTTCATACACATACCTTCTCCATAATGTAGAGGCCTATGGGATATTAATTGAAGAGATAAGGGAGGTGGTTGGTAAATGTGATCTGCATAACATACCAATACCAATTGACATACCTTTGTATGCATCCTCGTCTGCATACCTGCAGACACAAACTGTTAGGATTTGGCCAGGGTTGTTCCAGTCTTTGGTCACTAGATGCCCCCTTGTTCCCTGTTATTATTTGCACCTGTGCCTCATTTCCCCTGATTGTATTTAACCCTTAGTTTTCCTCAGTTCTTTGCTCTGTGTTTGTATGTTAGCACCCAGCCCTAGTATGCTGTGAACTTTTGTGGCTCCCGTTGGACTCTCTTGTGGAATTCATACATTTTTTAGTATCCTTTGAGGTTTTTTCATTCTATACCTACCACCCTGTGGATTTACCTTTTTGTCTTGGAGGATTACCTTTGTTCTCGTGGAATTACTTTTGACGTTGTGGAGTTATATGTTTGCCTGAAGGACTTTCCTTTTTTACTTTATTAAATACTCCAATCAAGTACTGCTGTGTCTGCCTCATCTTCTGGGTTCTGCCGACTACTCGTGGTTCAGTTGGTTAAGTGACTGTTTCTCACTCCGGAGACCCGGGTTCGTTACCGGGTCCTGACACAAACGTGAGCAGTTCAGTCATCTGCAGCCAATACAGCTAGCCTTCAACATATTCTTATAGCCTACATATTCTTACCTCTTTGTTGATTGATATCCATTGAAATGTGTCCAGTCTCTGTTTTAGAAAGATTTGCACAAATATGAAAAGATAGGTGGTATCATCATTAAACAATATCAATTTAGATCATATAAGGGACAAACCTTAACTGAAAAATGTAAAGATCTACTCAATTTAAGGTAAGTGCCTTAACCTGCTGTCCTTGTTGTCCCTGTTCAAATCAAAATGTTTCAGTTGGGCAGTTAGGTGCCTGCAAGAACCCCCACCAGCTAAGGAGGTTCCTTGATGAATCCCATTCAGTTGTACAACTGACTAGGTATCCCCCTTTCCCTTCTTGGTTGAACCTTTTGGGGTCCATTTTTCGGTGCCAAGAACCCTTAGATTCTTCGAAGAACTTTGAGGATCTTAGAAGAACCCTTGTTGAACACATAATCTGTATAGTGCACTTTCTCTTTGAGGCTGGATAAGCTTAGCCAAAGTACCCTTTCCCCCACCTCCACTAGGCTCATGATATGACCACAGCCTTGGATGGTACTATGGGAGGAACGGAGGCTCAGGTCTGTAATCATACAGGTCTCCTCCCAAGCATCCGGATCTAGGGTGTCCGAGTCCAGATGCTTCCCCACCTCCTCCAGTAACTCAGCCTGATAAGCCAACAATAAAGAGGTCATGTTGAGGTCTCTACTTACTTGGGCTGAGTCTTTGTACATTTCTGAAAAATGGAAGCAGTAAAGCCCTCTGACTTTCCAGGGATTGAAGCGCTGGTGTTGTTAGTGACACGACCTGAGGGGGTGAGCACAGTATAACTCTATAGACGTGAGGCTAGTGGGGCGTTAGCTAGCAAGCAGCTACCTCATGGTGAAGGCATGCCGTGGCTAGCTCAGTGCTGGAGGCCCTGGGAGGCACTGGGCTTTTACCAGTATTTCCAACATTATCCACTACTGTAGCTACAGGTAGAAAATCAATGGTAAATGTTCTGTAATTGACATAAGCTGTCTCCAATCAATCAATGTTTGATTGTGCTTGTGTGTTTGCCAGGGGGGTCGCCTGTGCCAGGAGAGGTGTAGCTCTGCGAATCTTAATCACACAAAACCTATTATTTGGCAAGGAATCGTATTTGTAGATTTTTTATTTAACCTTTATTTAACTAGTCAAGTCAGTTAAGAAAAAATCTTATTTACAATGACCTTCCCTGGCCGAAACCTAATGGTGCTGGGCCAATTGTGTGCCGCGCTATGGGGCTCCCAATTACAGCTGGTTGTAAAACAGACTGGAATCGAACCACTGAGATGCAGTGCCTTAGACCACTGTGACACTCGGGAGTCCCTTGATAGATCAGTGATAATACACCTCAAGCTAATCATCTCCAAGAAGTTGTAGTCAAAAATGGGTCAATTAGGGGCCGTTAAAGGGAAGAGTCAATGAAATCAACCATGCAAGTATATTGTTGGGAGTTCTGTGAGTAGCCCTGGCCAGGAGTTGAACCCTAGTCTCTATGTGTTTGGTGTGTGTTTCATTGTGTTCATTATTTCCTGCCACTATGGCCCTTATCTCTCTCTCTCCTCTTCTGTCATTGCACTCTGTGGTGCATCTAATCCTCTATCTAATCAGTCTGTAGAAATAATAACACACAGCCCTCTGATCCCTTAGCCCATAACAACATGACAAAAAAAACACACACACATACACACACAGATGCACACGCACGCACATATGCACACACACACCAACAGCACCAACACATGCAATCATATACATGAGTATGATCATAAAGAAATAAACAGAACAGAGAGAAGACAGGTCCCTAGGCAATTAATTAGCCTGCTGCATTCTGAACTACAGTATTTCACTGTCTAGTATGATAAAGTATTGAACACTGTTTTACTGTAAACTTTCATTGCATTGTGTCTTTGTTCTTGAACTATTGCAACGCACTGTATCAGGGGCATCATGCAACCCAAAAATCTGAACGGGCACAAAGTATGTGAGGATGGCTGGGGGCTGTTCTGGAGGGTGCTCATGCTACCCGTCCGTAAGTTGGAGAATTTTGCGTTCTAGAGCCATAATTATTATGCTTAAATCTTTGTAAAAAATATCTGTACTTTTTTTTCTGCATATCTAAGCATACCTCTTGAGCTGTCTATCCTCCTGACTGGTGGTTATTTTTAAAGAAACTAAATATGCTTCTCTGCATCTCTGCTCAAATCTGGGTAACATATTGAATGGAATGTGAGTCTTATTCAGTACATTTAGTTATTACTTATTGCTTTTCTAAAGTCTACCAACCTGGCCAGCAGGAATGTCAGCTAAAATAGTTAGACAAGCTAGCTACTCTAACTTGATTGATAGCCTGAAATGGCTCCTTGGTAGCTAGTTATGAGGTTAGGAGATTGCGAACCAATCTGGGCTAGCTATTGCCAACTTCATAAAATTGCTAAGTGGCTAGTGGTATTACAGAGAAAAAACAAACAAACACATTTTTTTGTTCAAAATAAAAACAGGACGATTCTGAGGGGGAAAGTGCCCCTGTGCCCCATATGGGACTGATGCCTCTGATCTGGAGAACTGAAGGAATTCTGCAATTTTGCAATGCTGTAGTTCTGTCTGATTATTCTACTGTATGTGAGGGGAGAATGAACTGGCGACCCTCCTGAGTTCTGCCTGGGATAAGGAATTTGGGTAAAAGTCTCTCCTCTCTCCTCCATGACCCGGAAAAATAAGTGGTTGAGTGGTCGAGGACTGTCATATCGTTAGTAGGCAAACAGAATACGGTCCTCCCCTCCTCGATAGCCTCCTTTTGGCTTGGAAGCACCAGTGTATCATACTGCGGAAGAGTTTTGATATCTCCCACACCCTCTTTGATTCAGCTTTTGTATTGTCAGAGAGCAATATGCTACATATGGTTTTATCTATAAAATGTTCTTAATTTGTTTTTATCACTGTACACAGTTATTTTGGGATTCCACCCCTGTAAATGTAATTTGCCTGACAGAGTGCGTGTGGAGAAGGATCGTCTCATTTCAAACAAGTGCATTTCCGTCCACGTTCCCTCTCCTCGATTCCCTTTGATCCTTTTCAAAAGGAGGCGAGAGATGACGGAGGAGAGAGGACGCAGGAGGTGAGCAAATCTAGTTGAGAAAATACCTGCAGGCTACCAGCTCTGGTGGCTCCTCCTTCACACCCTCAGGGCTGGCCTATGATTGGTTGATCTGTTTCTCAGGTTACATCTTCAGGAACTGTACGATGGGTGGCTGGACAGAGCTGTACCCTACATATGAGGAGGCCTGTGAGTTCGCAGAGGAGTCAGAGACAGGATCAGAGGTTAGAGATATCACATCACTCACATACTGTACATTCTCTTTTAATCACTCTGTTATTCAGTCACTCATTGAAATGTTCCACTTTCAATTTTGTTCTGTGGGAGAAGGAATGTGATTGGTTGAGGACGTTGATTCTGCCATTAGAAACAAATTGAACGAGGAAACCTCTAATGAACTATTCAGTCATGTGCTTGTTTGAATTATCTGGGCTGTACTGTACTCTCATTGTAACAGACCCATTTCCCAGGCGCATCATGAACTAAGTTACGCTTGCAGTTCAGAATCAGAAACCGGTCTGTTTCCATATAAGTAAATGCGATCAAGTCCGACTTCAGATGCAGCTCGTGCAAGTAAGCAAACACGTAATCCAATGGATATCGTCTAACAACAATTGCAGATGTCATTGATTACCTGGGTCGTTCCACCGATTCGGTGCCTTTAGAAAAGTGTAAAAGAAGTGAGAGAGAGGGGAGAAAAATATTACTATTAAGTAACAGGGTTGACCATACCAGGGTTGACGATTTCTTCATAAATGAGCCATACATCCTCTTGTGACAAGGGGAATGAAAGCTTGTGTGCAACAGGGTGTTGAAACTGAATGCTAATTCACAAAATAAATGAAATTAAAACATTTCTAGCCTGTCTATCTACGGGTAACAGGGTTGACGTGTAATGCTCGACCTGCTCAGTTTTCCACCACAAAACACCAGAAAATGTCCAAAAAGTTAGAACCAGCTCACCTGCTTTCACTCTATGATTAGACTATTAGATGTACAATGTTTCTTTTTCTTTGAAAAATGGGAATTGTCTCACCGTAACGAGAGTTCATGTACAGTTCATGTAACAGTCTTGACCTTAAAATGAGGGACAGACATACATGAATCACTAATCAAAGAAATTACTGTCAACTAACAAAATAACTTAGCCTTTACAATGATGGTGAAACGTGGATAAATGTTGGGATTAAGTGGGTTAAAATCTTCCTCGAAGTGACACAGGGATGACAGAGGAACATGTCAAAATAATGAATTTTGGCACTTTAAGCAATCCTTTATTCATATCAAAAATGTTTTATTGAATTCTCTGTGGTCTATATTAAAGCACAATTCATTTAATATAACAGGATTTTAAATTAAATATCGGTGCACAAGTTCTACTTAAAACTTTAACGGATGGCTTTTCGTGGGACAACCCACCTAGGACGCTAAACAAGCCAGCGAGGCAAGGTAAAGTATTACAAAAAGTGCTAGATAAAGCCAGAAGAATAATATACTTGTTGAGCAAGCTATAGCAATCAGCCTTGTGTGTTTTCCTCTGTCATCATTCATTCTCTGCAAAGTTTTTCCAGTTCCAGAGATCAGTGTATAGCTACAGTGCCTTTTGAAAGTATTAACAACCCTTGACTTTTTTCCACATGTTGTTGTTACAAAGTGGGATAAAATTTATTAAATTTTTGTCAATGATCTATCTACACAAAATACTCTGTATTTTAAAAATGGAGGAACAATTATATTTATTGTTTTAATTCATGGAAAATAAAACACAAATATATATTGATATGACTGAATCAGTTTTTCCCTGTGATTAGCTCTATTCCTTTTTTTTTATCCTAAAAAAATCCCTTGCCGATGACAAGCATACCCATAATATGATGCAACCACCATCATTCTTGAAAATGTTGTGTTGGAACAATGTTGTGTACAAACATAACGCTTTGTATTCAGGACACAAGGTTTACTTTGCAGCATTCATTTATGTTAGTATTGTGGAGTAACTGCAATGTTGTTGATCCATCCTCAGTTATCTCCTATCACAAACATTAAACTGTGTAACTGTTTTAAAATCCCCACTGGCCTCTTTGTGAAATCGCTGAGTGGTTTCCTTCCTCTCCGGCAACTTATTTAGGAAGGGCTCCTCTATCTTTGTAGTGACTGGATGTATTAATACACCATCCAAAGTGTAAGATGAATAACTGCATTATGTTCAAAGGGATATACAATGGCTGCTTTATTTACCCATCAACCAATAGGTGCCCTTCTTTGCGATCCATAGGAAAGTTCCCTCATCTTTGTGGTTGAATCATTGCTTGAAATTCACTGCTCGGTGCAGGGACCTTACAGATAGTTGTATGTGTGGAGTACAGAGATGGGGTAGTCATTTAAAATGTTAAACACTATTATTGCACTCAGAGTGAGTCCATGCAACTTATTACAGTGCATTTGGAAAGTATACAGACCCCTTTACTTTTTCCACATTTTGTTACGTTACTGCCTTATTCTAAAATAGATTAGTTCGTTTTTTCCCCTTATCAACCTACACACAATACCCCATAATGACAAAGTGAAAACAGGTTTTTAGAAATGTTTGCATTTCAAGGGGTCTGAATATTTTTTGAATGCACTGTATGTGACTTGTTAACGGCATTTTTACTCCTGAACTTGTTTAGGCTTGCCATAACAAAATAGTTGAATTCGTATTGTCTCAAGACATTTTGGCTTTTCATTTTTTTATGAATTAGAAAAAATTTACTGTTTTCTAAAACATATTTCCACTTTGACGTTATGGGGTATTGTGTGTTGATCAGTGACACAAAATCTCAATTTAATCCATTTTAAATTCAGGCTGTAACACAACAAAATTTGAATGTTTTCCCGTCAATTGTGGACATCTGTGCACAACACAACTGCTGTCTGTGACCAGGCAAAAAAACTCTCCAAGCCAAACCTTCATACCATAACTGCTAACCGCTACACAGATGGGAAAAAAGCTGTCCTCAGGCTGCTCCATTGTGTTACGTTAGAGAGTGCTCCCGGGGCTCCTGTAGACCATTGCAAAAAAGTGTTTTAATCAGCTATGTCGTGACATGTGAATATATTTAGTATTGTTTTATCTAAAAACGATTAACTTTTTTAATGTGTCACTATTTAAACTTTTATGAAATTCACTGAGTAGGTTGATCCTCCCCTTCCTCCTCTGAGGAGCCTCCACTGCTCCACACACCCTCTGTCATCTACATAATAGAAGACCCAGACACACGCACACACACTTGCCAAGGCCATGACAAAGGTGTGTGATCGTGCCATGCATGTGAAAAAACTTCAAACAGAAAAACCTTATTTACATAAGTATTCAGACCTTTTGCTATGAGACTCAAAAATGGAGCTCAGGTGCATCCTGTTTCCATTGATCATCCTTTAACTCTTTATACAACTTGATTGGAGTCCACCTGTGGTAAATTCTATTGATTGCACATGATTTGGAAAGGCACACACCTGTCTATATAAGGTTCCACAGTTGACAGTGCATGTTAGAGCAAAAAACCAAGCCATGAGGTCGAAGAAATTGTCCTAGAGCTCCGAGACAGGATTGTGTTGAGGCACAGATCTGGGGATGGGTACCAAAATATTTATGCAGGCTTGAAGGTCCCCAAGAACACAGTAGACGCCATCATTCTTAAATAGAAGAAGCATGGAACAACCAAGACTCTTCCTAGAGCTGGCCACCCGGCCAAACTGAGCAATTGGGGGAGAAGAGCCTTGGTCAGCGAGGGGACCAAGATCCCGATGGTCACTCTGACAGAGCTCCAGAGTTCCTCTGTGGAGATGAGAGAACCTTCCAGAAGGACAACCTTCTCTGCAGCACTCTACCAATCAGGCCTGTATTTTAAAGTGGCCAGACGGAAGCCACTTCTTAGTAAAAGGCACATGACAACCCGTTTGGAGTTTGCCAAAAAGCACCTAAAGGACTCTCAGATCATGAAAAAAAAGATTCTCTGGTCTGATGAAACCACGTTCGCCTGAATGCAAAGTGTCACATCTGGAGGAAACCTGGCACCATCCCTATGGTGAAGCATGGTGGTGGAAGCATCATGCTGTGGGGATGTTTTTCAGCGGCATGGACTGGGAGACTAGTCAGGATCGAGGGAAAGATGAACGGAGCAATTTACAGAGAGATACTTGATGAAAACCTGCTCCAGAGCGATCAGGACCTCAGACTGGTGCGAAGGTTCACCTTCCAACAGGACAATGACCCTAAGCATACAGCCAAGACAACACAGGAGTGGCTTCGAGGTAAGTCTCTGAATGTCCTTGAGTGGCCCAGCCAGAGCCCGGACTTGAACCCGATTTAACATCTCTGGAGAGACCTGAAAATGGCTGTGCAGCGACGCTCCCCATCCAACCTGACAGAACTTTAGAGGATCTGCAGAGAAGAATGGGAGAAACTCCCCAAATACAGGTATGCCAAGTTTGTAACGTCATACCCATGAAGACTCAAGACTGTAATCGCTGCAAAAGGTCCTTCAATAATGTATTGAGTAAAGATTCTGAATACTTATGTAAATATGATATTTCTTAAACCTGTTTTTATTTGTCATTATGGCGTATTGTGTATAAATTGATGAGGGATTTTTTTTTTTTACCTCTTGGGTAGGGGGCAGTATTTTCGTGGTGCACCTGCCTGGATGTGTTTTTCATGCTTTTGTATGCGGCGCGCTGTCCTCAGATAATCGCAGGGCGTGCTTTCACCGTAAAGCCTTTTTGAAATCTGACACAGCGGCTGGATTAACAAGAAGTTAAGCTTTATTTTTATGTATTACACTTGTGATTTTATGAAAGGTAAATATTTATAATTCTGTAGTTTGAATTTCGCGCTCTGCAATTTCACCGGATGTTGGCCAGGTGGGACACTACCGTCCTGCCCATAAGAAGTTAATCCATTTTAGAATAAGGCTGTAACGTAACAAAATGTGGATGAAGTCAAGGGGTCTGAATACTTTCCAAATGCACCGTAAGCCCTTTTTGGTTTCCAACTTCTCTTGGACACCATTTTCACCATTTTTCTATCTGTACTGTTTTGTCTTTCACTAGTTTTATTTGGTGCAAATAAATGACCCCCCCAATACTAAAACCAGTACTTCATGTTTCTTATTGACCTTTCTCCTGTTGATTTCCAGACAACATACTTTTTGACCATCAGTCAGGTGTACACTGCTGGATACGCCACCTCCCTCATCTCCCTCATATCAGCCATTTTTGTCTTCGCTGTGTTCAGGTAACACTATGCATTCATATAGGTATTATAGTTTATAATGGTACATTATATATTGTGTGGGAATACATTTGCAAACATGGACCCTCTAAACTCGCCTGACAGGAAATGAGGTCAGTTTAATAAGAAGTTAACTCACCCATACAGGAAGTTCCACTGTACCAGGAACTACATCCACATCAACCTCTTCTCCTCGTTCATCCTGAGAGCCAGTGCCGTCTTCATCAAGGATGGGGTTCTTTTTGCTGATGAGAACTTCGACCACTGCTTCATGTCCACTGTGAGTGCCATGATGTCATCAACAAAGGACACTTACTACACAGGATTTAATGTCCCAAAACTGTCTCTAACTCCCTGTGACTTCTACCTCTTACACCACCATATACAGTATTTAGATATTCTATACCGTATCTACATTAACTTCATGTAAGTTCATAGAGTATTCCATCGATCTATACTAAGTTCCTGAAACTTTATAAGTCTTCATCCTTGCACTTTCCTCCTTTGAATGTCATTGCCTTCAGAGTGTATGACTCATCTTGTTGTATGGGAACAGTGTGAGATGGTGAACACAATCTCACTGGAACACATTTTAAGTTATTGAAACGAGTCTGTGAGAGAGCGAGTCGAGAATTTCTCCTCAGTATATTTTATGCTGATACATGCTTCTAAACAGAGCGAGTCGTCCAGATGAGAGAAAAGGGCTGTGTGTACAGACAAGGCGATGGGGTATTCTATACTTAGAAAGTAAATCGAGGCAATAGAGAGTCAACTATAGAAAGGTGTGAAAGTGTGATTGTGTCTCAGGGAGTCATTGGCATGGTGGATGGGGAACCCGAGGGTGAAGGGGAGGGGTGGCAGTGTGCAGGTAATTTGCTCATTTAAAATTTCCTTGAATATTGTTGCACATTGCGTATTCTAATATAAAGTTAATAACATTATTATTTACATATTGTAACAAAGTGCTAACTATACCGAAATTGGGATACGCATGGGTTTTTGGGGAACTCATACACTTGTGTAAGCCTCATTAAAACTACAAAAGTGTCAGTGAACCGGAACAGATGAACCGGAATGACATTTACTCTCACGGCTGGCCAAAAATAACTATGTGGCAGCCACGCCCCTACTAAGCCACACCTCCAGTCTTCTGATCTGACTCACTGGGTCATATCTCAATAGCCCAGCATCAACAACACAACATTTTCCTTTTTAAAGAAAACAATTCAACAACTAAGTGACCCAATGCCTGTTACCCAGCAATTGGGGCAGCCAAACAACACAGCATTTTTTTTTGTGTGTGTATATTGTGTTCTCCTGCAGACGGCGTGTAAATCAGCAGTGGCGTTCTTCCAGTTCAGCATCCTGGCTAACTACTTCTGGTTGCTGGTCGAGGGCATGTACCTCCAGACGCTCCTTGCCCTCACCTTTGTCTCACACAATAAGTACTTCTGGTGGTACACACTCATCGGCTGGGGTAGGTGACCTTTCTCAATCTGTCCTCTTTCTTTCTATCTCTCTCCCTCTTTCTGTCTTTCGCACACACACCTATCTCTCTTTTCACACTCACTCTCTCTCTTTCCTTCTCCCTCTCTCCTCAACAACTCAGAGGCATGGCTTTGTTACAGCATCTTGCTGATGTTTGTTCATTCTCTGTGTCTGTTAGGTCTCCCAACCACAGTATTGGTGGTGTGGGTTCTGACACGAAACTTCTATGATAACAGAGGGTAAGTATGGAAACTAGCATTTGCTTTGAATTTACTCTGAATTGATATGGTCATGTAGCCTAAAAATTGGAGATTGGTTATAATACGGTACTGTCTGATATCATCTTGTTCTGTCCCAATGTAGTTGCTGGGACGACACCGATGTGGCCTTCATTTGGTGGATTATCAAAGGGCCTATAACTGCATCACTGCTGGTGAATAGCCTAACACTCACCTAAACTTACCTAACCCTAACCTCAAATCTAACTCTGACCGTGGTCTCCACCCTAAACCTACCCTTAGCCTCAACTCCAAACCTAACCCACCCTGTGTTGTAAATTATTCAGCCCTAACTCATCCTCTTTCTCCACTGCTTAAGGTCAACTTCATCATCTTCATTAATGTGATCCGTATTCTGGTCCAGAAGCTAAAATCTCCCGGTGTCAGGGGACACAACACAGGCCACTTCATGTGAGCCCCCCCCTCCTCCTCTCACACACACACTCACATACACACACACACATATAACGATGATGGTTCAGTAACCACGCTTGCGTGATGAGTAAATCTCAGACCAGAACAGTTGTAATGGCTCGCATCAACAAATGCCTACGCATTGGCCTAGAGTGTTAATTGCTGTTTGTGTGTCCGCGTGTGTGTGTGTGCGCAGGAGGCTGGCTAAGTCCACCCTGTTCCTGATCCCTCTGTTTGGGATGCATTACATGGTGTTTGCCTTCCTACCAGAGAACACAGGAGAGGAGGCACGCATCTTCATAGAGCTGGGTCTGGGATCCTTCCAGGTAGATGTGTGTGTGCGTGAGTGCCCGTATCGCGTGCCTGCTCACGTGTGTGTGTTTATGCAACATACAGAATATGACGTGCAACGTGTGTCTGAATAAGTGTATTTTGACGCAATACAGTTGAAGTCGGAAGTTTACATAAACTTAGGTTGGAGTCATTAAAGCTAGTTTTTCATCAATGGGAGCAACGTTCATCTGTACAAACAATAGTACCCAAGTATAAACACCATGGAGCCATGGGGCCATGCAGCCGTCATACCGCTCAGGAAGGAGACGTGTTCTGTCTCCTAGAAATGAATGTACTTTGGTGCAAAAAGTGCAAATCAATCCCAGAACAACAGCAAAGGACCTTGTGAAGATACTGGAGGAAACAGGTACAAAAGTATCTATATCCACAGTAAAACAAGTCCTTTATTGACATAACCTGAAAGGCCGCTCAGCAAGGAAGAAGCCACTGCTCCAAAACCGCCATAAAAAAGCCAGACTACAGTTTGCAACTGCACATGGGGACAAAGATGGTACTTTTTGGAGAAATGTCCTCTAGTCTGATGAAACAAAAATAGAACTGTTTGGCCATAATGACCATCGTTATGTTTGGAGGAACAAAGGGGAGGCTTGCAAGCCGAAGAACATCATCCCAACCGTGAAACACGGGGGTGGCTGCATCATGTTGTGGGGGTGCTTTGTTGCAGGAGAGACTGGTGCACTTCACAAAATAGATGGCATCATGAGGCGGAAAATTATGTGGATAGATTGAAGCCACATCTCAAAACATCAGTCAGGAAGTTAAAGCTTGGTCGCAAATTAATCTTCCAAATGGACAATGACCCCAAGCATACTTCCAAACTTGTGGCAAAATGGCTTAAGGACAACAAAGTCAAGGTATTGGAGTGGCCATCACAAAGCCCTGACCTCAATCCTATAGAACATTTGTGGGAAGAACTGAAAAAGCGTTTGCGAGCAAGGAGGCCTACAAACCTGACTCAGTTACACCAGCTCTGTCGGGAGGAATGGGCCAAAATTCACACAACTTATTGTGGGAAGCTTGTGGAAGGCTACCTGAAACGTTTGACTCAAGTTAAACAATTGAAAGTCACTGCTACCCAAATACTAATTGAGTGTATGTAAACTTCTGACCCACTGGGAATGTGATGAAAGAAATAAAAGTTGAAATAAATCAGTCTCTACTATTATTCTGACATTTCACATTCTTAAAATGAAGTGGTGATCCTAGCCGACCTAAGACAGGGAATTTTTACTTGGATGGATTAAATGTCAGGAATTGTGAAAAACTGAGTTTAAATGTATTTGGCTGAGGTGTATGTAAACTTCCGACTTCAGCTGTATATGATCTTGTAATGACGTAGCTAGTCAAAATGGCCTGATGTACAGTACAACTCACTTTCTATTCCTTCTTCTTAGGGCTTTTTTGTGGCTCTGCTCTACTGTTTCCTGAATGGAGAAGTAAGCAAGGGGGTTACCAACATAATTAGAATGACAGAATTAGAACTTTGATTGAATAACACTCAGTGTTCTTACTGTGAAGACGAAGATGAAAATCAAAAATTCTTATAATAGACTGCTTTCTCAAGTCTCTAATGTCCAGATTATTTTAAGTACTGTACGCCATGTACAGACCTCTCAATGTGCTTTTAAATGAGAGCTTTTCTCTCTCGCTCTCTCTCTCCCCCCCCATCAATTCTCTCCCCCCAACTACTATATCACTCTCTCTATGTGTGTGTGTGTGTGTGTGTGTGTGTGTGCGCGTGTGTGTGTGTCTAGGTGCAGGCGGAGCTGAAGAAGCGTCTGTGGAAGTGGCAGACCCAGGGCTATATGAGCTACAGTAGGAGAAGACGCACTCTATTCACAGAGAGCTCCACCGTCACACAGATCTCTGTGCTGGAGAAGTCCTCCCCCAAGGAAATGCCCTGCATCAGTGACACATACACACTCTCACACACCGACACACACACACTCACACACAGCTCTGTCTCAATCTGTGATGACACACACACCCTAACACACAACTCTGATTCCACCTGCACTGACACACTCACACACACTGTCTGAGTGAACAATAATTAAATGTCTCTCTTTTCCTTCTCCTTCTCCTGCAATCCCCAAATATCAGATAGAACTGTCTCTAGAGAGGTCTCTCTTTGAATGTTGTTCCATAGATTGTGGTATCTGTTGTGTTGACTGATTGACTTGGCTGGGGGGTTCCATAGACTGACGAAGAACTCTACAGGAAAATCCTTGAGTCCCTAAATCGCAATTGCCACAGTTTGACCAGATTCCCAACTGAAGCAACCCTTATAGTATCTACAATATACAGTATATTTCATAGTACAATGATATACACAGCCTTGTGTGTCAGGGCATTTCGAACTGTACTGTGTTTGGGTTGTTTGCTGGTATTTTTGCCAGACATGGGCTTTGCTGGCTGTGTGCTCTAGTCACTACAGTAGACTCTAGTGGACTGTGCTTGTATCCAGAGTAGTAAGAAATCAAACAGTGCCTGCATCTGAAATGGCAAATTATTCCCTATATCATCCATGTTCAACTGACCTCTCTCCCCTCATCAACCTGAAGTGTACAGAGAAGAACAACCACTTATCAGTGGTGGAAAAAGTACCCAGTTGTCATACTTGAGTAAAGTAAACGATACCTTAACAGAAAAGTACTAAAGTAAATTTGAAAGTCACCCAGTAAAATAATACTTGAGTAAAAGTCTAAAAGTATTTGGTTTTAAATATACTTAAGTATCAAAAGTAAATGTAATTGCTAAAATATACTTAAGTATCAAAAGTAAAAGTATAAATTATTTCAAATTCCTTATATAAAGCAAACAAGACAGCATCATTTATTTGTTTTTTTAAATTTACTGATAGTCAGGGGCATGCTCCAAAACTCAGACATCATTTACAAACGAAGCATGTGTTTAGTGAGTCCGCCAGATCAGAGGCAGTAGGGATGACCAGGGATGTTCTCTTGATAAGTGTGTGAATTAGACAATTTTCCTGTCCTGCAAAGCATAAAAAATGTAACGAGTACTTTTGGGTGTCAGGGAAAATGCATGGAGTAAAAAGTACATCATTTTCTGTAGGAATGCAGTAAAGTAAAAGATGTGGAAAAATATAAATGGTACAGTAAAGTACAGATGCCCAAAAAAATGAATTAAGTAGTACTTTCAAGTATATTTACTTAAGTACATTACACCACTGCCACTTCTACCTTATGGATTGTAATTGCAACATGTTGCACAGTGCACTAGCACATCTGGAGCACTACACTGTACAATTATTTATTTAGACCCTCTTGTTTTTTGTGATCAACAATAGATGTGTAAATCGCCATGAATGAATGAATTATATAGTCTAGTATGGGTTGTGTTTTTGAAACGGTGCACTCCTGTTTTCTTGGATTACATTGCATTTATTTAGAGATACAGAACCAGATTTTATAAATACCAATTTCAACTTATTTATATAAAATATCATATTTGAGCAATCTATACAATACAGTGCCATGAAAAAGTATTTGCCCCCTTTCTACATTTTAGATTTTTTTTTTAATACTGAATGTTATCAGATCTTCAACCAAAAACAAATATTAAATAAAGGGAACCTGAGTTTTAAAAAATGGTATACTTGTTATTATCATTAAAAAAAAGTTTTACCCCTTTTTTGTGGTATCCAATTGGTAGTTACAGTCTTGTCTCATCGCTGCAACTCCTATACGGAGTCAACATGAAAATGCCTAAAAAGCAACACATTTCAAATTTTGGAATGGCCTAGTCAAAATCCAGACCTAATCCCAATTGAGATGTTGTGGCAGGACTTGAAACGAGCAGTTCATGCTTGAAAACTCACAAATGTCAGTGAGTTACAGCAGTTCTGCATGGAACAGTGGGCCAAAATACCTCCACAGCAATTTGAGAGACTGATCAACAACTACAGGAAGTGCAGATAAGGTGACGCAAAAAGCTATTGAGTGTAAGGGGGCAATTACTTTTTCACAATTACTTCTTGAGTGTTGCATAACTTTGTTTATGAAATAAATATGTAATTGTCGTGTTATTGTTCACTCAGGTTCCCTTGATCTAATATTAGGTTTGGTTGAAGTTCTGATTCAGTATCACAAATATGGGGCAAATTCTTTTTCATGGCGCTGTATATACCTAGACAACACATCTTAATGATTTCATTGTGATCAATCAAATATTTTTGTATCATATATGTAACTGTACTGTAGGTAATAGGTTTATATAATTAAATGAGTAGGTTAATCAAATCAAATATGACATACTTGAAATAGAAATATATACATTTTATATTTAAACAATTGCAAAGATGTGTTACATACTTTGTTATCATTACATTTGAGAGAATGGTTATTGTATTAACATATTTATTTGACTATACGTTAAAACTGTACAGTATGCATATGTTTTCAGATATTTGTATTGTGTAGTTGGGAGTTCTTTGGATTAACGTTTAACGATTAACGTTTATTTCTTGCTGTCAATAATTGCATTTCCTCACAAGGGAGCACTGTAGAGCCATATTTTATTTTTGTCAATGAAATATATATACAAAAGTATGTGGACACCCCTTCAAATTAATGGATTCGGCTATTTCAGCCACACCCTTAGCTGACAGGTGTATAAAATTGATCACACAGCCATGCAATCTCCATAAACAAACATTAGCAGTAGAATGGCCTTACTGAAGAGCTCAGTGACATTCAACATGGCACCGTCATAGGATGCCACCTTTCCAACAAGTCAATTCGTCAAATTTCTGCCCTGCTAGAGCTGCCCCGATCATCTGTAAGCGCTGTTATTGTGAAGTGGAAATGTCTAGGAGCAACAACGGCTCAGCCGCGAAGTGGTAGGCCACACAAGCTCACAGAACGGGACCGGTGAGTGCTGAAACGCGTAATGCGTGAAAATCGTCTATCCTCGGTTGCAAAACTCACTCCCGAGTTCCAAACTACCTCTGGAAGTAACATCAGCACAACAACTGTTTGTCGGGAGTGTCACGATCGTCCTCGTCTGAGGAGGAGTAGTTGGAAGGATCGGTGGACCAAAATGCAGCGTGGTATGTGCTCATCGTGAATTTAATGAACAGAGAACACTTGAACAAACTATACAAACCAATAAACGACCGTGACGCTATACTAAGAACTGTGCTGACACAAGCAACTAACATAGACAATCACCCACAACCCACGATGACAAAACAGGCTACCTAAGTATGCTTTCCCAATCAGAGACAATGACTAACACCTGCCTCTGATTGAGAACCATATCAGGCCAAACAAGAAACCCAACCTAGAAACAAAAAACATAGAATACCCATCCAACTCACCTCCTGACCAACTAAAACAAAGAAATAACACAAGAACTAGGGTCAGAACGTGACAGGAAGCTTCATGAGGGTTTTCATGGCCGAGCAGCCGCACAACAAGCCTAAGATCACTAAGCGCAATGCCAAGCGTTGGCTGGAGTGGTGTAAAGCTCACCGCCATTAGACTCTGGAGCAGTGGAAACGCATTCTCTGGAGTGATGAATCACACTTCACCATCTGGCAGTCCAAAGGACAAATCTGGGATGCCAGGAGAACGTGTCCTGCCCAAATGCATAGTGCCAACTGTAAAGTTTGATGGCTAAGCCCCTTAACTCTACAGCATACAACAAATTCTAGACAATTCTGTGCTTCCAACATTGTGGCAAAAGTTTAGGGAAGGCCCTTTCCTGTTTCAGCATAACAATGCCCCCGTGCACAAAGCAAGGTCCATACAGAAATGGTTTGTCGAGATTGGTGTGGAAAAACTTGACTGGCCTGTACAGAGCCCTGACCTCAACCCCATCGAACACCTTCGGAATGAATTGGAACCAGGCTTAATGGCCCAACATCAGTGCCCAACCTCACTAATGCTCTTGTGGCTGAATGTCCCTGCAGCAATGTTTCAACATCTAGTGGAAAACATTCCCAGAAGAGTGGAGGCTGTTATAGCAGCAAAAGGGGGACCAGCTTCATATTAATGCCCATGATTTTGGAATGAGATGTTCGACGAGCAGGTGTCCACATACTTTTGTACATTTGTACATTTTCTGAACAAGAACAAAGTCAGAAGTATTGGTACTGTAAAATGTGACAAGAAAATAGAACTGATCTGATTGACTGAGAAATTGTTACCTCTTGAAAGGCTCAATGGATTTATCACTTGAACTTGAGCTCCTGTGTAAACAGCTTTTTTGTTATTTAGGAGTTTAAATTGTATAATATTTCTGAATGGATCTGGTGAGATTTGGGATGAGGGATAGAGGGCTAGCCTTGTGCCAGATCTGTTTGTGCTGTCTTACCAACTTCTATTGGCATGTTCATCTTAGGCGAGAGAGTGGCCATAAATTGGTAAGAATGCAGAAACATTTACGTATGTCCTAAACATTTCAAGTCAATAATGCAATAATATTATACAACACCTCTTAAATATGTACATCAAAACAAGAAGACACGTAAACACTGCAGCTGTGAAAGCAGTGGCATGTATTCATGGATGTCAAAGGAAGCCAGGCTTCCCTTAAAAATGTGTTGCAGAATTGTCCTTCAATTCGCAAGAGGCTGAATGTATCTCAGAAGGAGAAAGCATCCGAGCGCGCAAAACAGCACCCCTCTTTCTCTCTACATGTAGGCCAACTATCTGATGCTGTCTGGTTCAAACGAGTATGACATTTACAAGATACTGCAATAGTAGCTTAATTCTGTGTCTTACACTATTCACATCTCATGTATTGCCTGACTACAGTATTGTATCTTGATATGTTAATAAATGCATGCTGTGTTCATTTTGACATGGTTACCTGCCTACTATACCCACTGTAGTGTGCGTAGGTCGCAATCCCATAGTAAGTAAATAGAGCTAACTGGCTAGCTACTACTGTTAGCTAGCCGGATAGCCACAAAGAATTGTTAGCATTTTTGCCTGTTATACTATCTGGTTAGCTACATTATTACGATCAGTGGCGAACCATCATTCAAGGCAGAGCCCCACCTGTATTGAGCCCCACTTTCTTTGCTAAAAAAAAACTAAACAAACTAAAACAGTTTTGTATGTTATTTTGGCATTAATACATGTCACATATGAGTTTGCAAACAATGTAAAAAAAAAAAAAAAGCTATAATAACCGTTGAGTTAATAAAGCTGCAGTTGCGCCATGATTAGCTCAGTGTTCTGTCAATCATGGGGAGAGTACGTCACTGTCAAGTCTAACGGTATACTTTGAAAATTCAAGCCCCTTGGGTTCTGCCATAGAGTTAAATTAGAAGTGCCCATCCAAGAAGGCTCAAGGTCATTGGCCACAGATAAAATGATGTCAAATCACGTTATATCTATTGTAGCTTTGATTGGACTGATCATGTCAACATCATACTTTCAAAATCTTAGCTAGCAAGCTAGCAGTCATCATCATGAATCAAGTCAACAATCTACTGGCAAATCCTTTTTAATCCTTGTCGTATGAAGAGAAATTATAGACCAAATGTATCGGTGCTCATTGGACATAAACATTACACAACAAGTTGGAATTCGCAAATTCAACAATGAGTGGTTTGGAAACAATCATTGGCAGTAGCTAAATGCAAGCATTGTAAAGCAATCACTAGCCTGCTATTCAGTGGAGTGGCTGTGTGGTCCCAAATCTGGGATTAAGTGTCTCTTTTCCAAGTTTAAAATGATAAACATTAAACAATGGCCATGATGTCAATGAAGCATGATTTGTGCCATACTCAAAACAACTCTTAACGGACTCGGAACGACAACTGGGAATTCTGGGAAAAAAACTAGCTCCAACTGGGAAATACGTTGTGAACGGTCATCCAACTCCGAATTCTCCGAAGTCAGGAACTCGGGCCTCTTTCTAGAGCTACAGTATGACCTGAAGATTAATGACGTCATCATGATTCAACCTCGTTTTTTTACGAGTTCCCTGTCGTCTTGAAAGCACAGAGAATGCCAGACTTTGATGACAAAATTGGCCCACGGAGGACCGTCGTGCCACCTTCCTGTTCAAGTGAGCACAGCAAGGTGAGTCCAAACATGTCTTGTATGCTGCTGCATAAGTTAACTGTAGAAAATATAACTTAAATACTGGCTGCTGCATAAGTTAACTGTAGAAAATATAACTTAAATACTGGTTTAACTCCTGTCACCTGTCTTCCTCAAAATAATTCTGCGTTCAAAACAACTGGGATCTCAGAACTTCTGATGTCAGTATGTTCAAGACAACTGGGAATTTAGGGGAAAAACGAGCTCCGACTGGGAAAAATCCATTTTAATCAGTCATTTTAATCAGTCATCCAACTCAGAATTCCATGTCGGGCATCTTTCTAGAGCTTCGACCTTCCGACCTGAAGTTCACTGACGAGTGGCGCAGGTCCTAATCCAGGCACTTGTCCTCTCCCGTCTGGACTACTGCAACTTGCTGCAGACTAGGCTCCTCGCTTGTGCCATAAAACCCCTGCAATTTATCCAGTATGCTGTCGTCCTCCTGGGGCTCAAGCTTCCCAAGGTCTCTAATGTCATCTTGCTCCGCACAATCCACTGAATCCACTACAAGACCATGGTACATGCCTATGGAGTAGCGAGATTAGCAGCTTCCTGCTGAAGCTAGGACAGCAGAGTCCCGTTCCATCTTTCGAAAACATCTGAAACACTACCTCTTCAAAGAGTATTTGAATATCATTTTTATATTGGATTCTCACTGACCTGTTGGCACAGCAGGAAATTCAAGTAGTTAATAACCAACAGGTTTTGAGTTCAAATCCCAATGAATTAGCATACAGCAAAAACACCTTAATTTAGCAGAAAAAAACACTGTCATTTATTGTATATTTATCGTATTTTCACGGCAACCAGTAGCTGGTAGTGTACCATAAAATTATAGGACATTTTTAACAGTGAAGTTACCTGAGGTTTGTGTCTCTTTGTTAACAACAACTGGTGCGCGATCTCTAATGTTAAGGATGTCTCGAGTTTTTGCTCACTTGAGTTAGAATACCTCATGATAAGCTGCAGACCATACTATTTACCAAGAGAGTTTTCATCTACATTATTCGTACCTGTCTATTTACCACAACAAACCAATGCTGGCACTAAGACCGCACTCAACGAGTTGTATACGGCCATAAGCAAACAATAAAATGCACATCCAGAGGTGGCATTTCTCGTGACCAGTGATTTTAATGCAGGGAAATGTAATGCAGGGGGAAAAAACTCATTTTTTTACCAGCATGCCACCTTTGCAACTAGAGGTAAAAAACTCATAGATCGCCTTTACTTCACACACAAAGATACATACTGTACAAGGCCCTACCTCGCCCTACCTTTGGAAAATCACAAGATAACTCTATCCTCCTGCTTCCGGCTTACAAGCAAAAACTAAAACAGGAAGTACTAGTGACACACTCATTATGGAAGTGGTCCGATGAAGCAGATGCTAAGGTACATGACTGTTTCGCTAGCACAGACTGGAATATATTCTCGGATTCATCTGATAACATTGAGGAGTTTAACACATCAGTCACTGGTTTTATTCATAAGTGCATTGACGACATCGTCCCCACAGTGACCGTAAATACATACCCCAACCAGAAGCCATGGATTACAGGCAACATCCACACTGAGGTAAAGGCTGCTGCTTTCAAGGAGCCCATACACTAATCTGGACGCTTATAAAAAAAAACTCAAAGACCTCCGACAAGCCATCAAACAAGCAAAGTCTAAATACAGGACGAATATCGAATCCTACTATGCTGGCTCTGATGCTTGACAGATGTGGCAGGATTTGCAAACTATCACGGATTACAAAGGGAATCCCAGCCGTGAGCTGCCCAGCGATGCAAACCTACCAGAGGAGATAAATGCCATCTAAGCAAGCAACACTGAATCATGCATGAGAGCACCAGCTGTGTGATCTCGCTCTCTGTAGCCGATATGAGTAAGAACTTTAAACAGGTTAACATTCGCAGGGCCGCAGGGCCAGACGGAATACCAGGACGCGTACTCAGAGCATGCGTTGACCAGTTGGCAAGTGTCTTCACTGACATTTTCAACCTATCCCTGACCCGGTCTGTAATACAAACTTGCTTCAAGCAGACCACCATAGTCCCCATGCCCAAGAACGCCAAGGTAACCTGCTTAAATGACTATCGTCCCATAGCACTCACATCTATAGCCATTAAATGCTTTGAAAGGCTGGTCAGGCCTCACATCAACACCATCATTCCAGACACCCTGGACCCACTCCAATTTGCATACCGCCCCAACAGATCCAGAGATGATGCAATCTCTATTGTATTCTACACTGCCCTCACCCACATGGACAAAATAAATAACTATGGAAAGATACTGCTCATTGACTACAGTGTAGCATTCAACACCATAGTCCCCTCCAAGCTCATCACCAAGATCAGAACCCTTGCTAAAGTTGATCTCAACTCAACTTTAGCAAAACAAAGGACCTGATCATGGACTACAGGATACGGAGAGGCAAGCACGCCCCCATCCACCTTGATGGGCCTGTAGTGGAGCAGGTCGAGAGCTTCAAGTTCCTTGGTGTCCACACACTCCCAACACAGTTTTTGAGCTTACATGTCTTTTTGATGAGCACAGACCCCCTCACGCAATCAACTTCGTAGAGATACAGAGTTCCCTTGTAAGCCTATTTGACGGGAAACTGTGAAGACAGCTATATATCACATGGCCTGTTTCTGTTAATGAGTCTTTTATTAAATAATGTGAAACAATGTGTCTGTTTGCTGCTTTTCATTAAATCATGCATAGCTGTTCGTTATATGGCCTAAAATGTATTTGTACATATTGGCAGAAAATTATATGTAGGCTATAGCATACCGAATTTTGATCAGTTATGAAAATAAACATTTCATGTGGAAAATAAAATATCCTATAAATGGCTGATATTTCGACGTTTCAGTTAAAACAGACTATTTGTCACATGATTAAAGCAACGAAAACAATGTGACTTTAGAGACAAAAAGAAACAATAGCCTATGATTAAAGGGTTTAGGGCTCACCATCATCATCATTATTATTATTCAAATAATTCAAATTCAATCAAGTCACAATTATCAGCTTTGGTATGGACAAAAGGAACACCTATGTGAGAATGCTGTTCATTGACTACAGCTCAGCGTTCAACACCATAGTGCCCACTAAGCTAAGGACTCTGGGACTAAACACCTCTTTCTGCAACTGGATTCCTGACGGGCTGCCCCCAGGTGGTAAGAGTAGGCAACCACACATCTGCCACACTGATCCTTAACACTGGGGCCCCTCAAGGGTGTGTACTTAGTCCCCACCTGTATTCCCTGTTCACCCACGACTGTGTGGCCAAACATGACTCCAACACCATCAATAAGTTTGCTGACGACACAACAGTGATAGGCCTGATCACCGACAACGATGAGACGGGATGTAGGTAGGAGGTCAGATAACTGGCAGGGTGGTGCCAGGACAACAACCTCTCCCTCAGTGTGAACAAGGCAAAGGAGCTGATCATGGACTATAGGAAAAGGAGGGCCGAACAGGCCCCCATTAACATTGACGGGGATGTAGTGGAGCAGGTCGAGATTTTCCACATCACCAAGAAACTATCATGGTCAAAACATACCAAGACCGTCATGAAGAGGGCACGACAAAACCTTTTCCCCCTCAGAAGACTGAAAAGATTTGGCATGGGTCCCCAGATCCTCAAAAGGTTCTACAGCTGCACCATCGAGAGCATCCAGACCTGTTGCATCACCACCTGGTATGGCAACTGCTCGGCATCTGACCGCAAGGCACTACAGAGGGTAGTGCGAACGGCCCAGTACATCACTGGGGCCAAGCTTCCTGCATTCCAGGTTCTATATAATAGGAGGTGTCAGAAGAAAGCCCATAAAATTGTCAGTGACTCCTGTCACCCAAGTTATAGACTGTTTTCTCTGCTACCACACGGCAAGCGGTACCAGAGCGTCAAGTCTAGGATCAAAAGGCTCCTCAACAGCTTCTACCCCCAAGCTGCTGAACAATTCATAAAAATTGCCATCCTACGATTTACATTAACCCCCCCTCTTGTACGCTGCTGCTACTCAATGTTTGTTTGTTAAGTGACTAAGGCATAGTCACTTCAGCCCCACCTACATGTACAGATGACCTCAACTAGCCTGTACCCCTGCACACTGACTAAGTACCAGTGCCCCTTGTATATAGCCTTGTTAATGTTATTCTTGTGTTACTTTTTATTTGCCTACTTGGTAAAAAAAAAAGCCTACTTGGTAAATATTTTCTTCTTCTTGAACTGAACTGTTGGTTAAGGGCTTGTAAGTAAGCCTTTTTACAGTAAAGTCTGCACCTTATTTGCATGTGGCAAATACAATTTTATTTTATTTGACATTGGTGAGCAGGATTTCAAAGTGAGGAGAGACACATGAGTAGGTCTACCAACGGAAAACATCTGAAAACAAAAATGATTATGCAATTCAGACCAGAGAAATCCAATGTTTACAGTATATACAATGTCTGCCTTTTCCCCTACATTTTAACAGTCTAAGTACATTTAATATAGGACAACATCACAAACATTTCATTTAGCCTCATCATGATATGGAATATGTGGGCTATTTCAGAAGAACAGATTACCATATCTTGAGTTGACTGTATAGGCTAGTATACAAGCAATCTATGAAAGGTTCAACTTTAATGCAAGGGCATCTTTTGAGAATGTTGTCCATTTTGTTTTGAAATCAGTATTTGTCCATCTCTCCCATTTTTGAACCTGTTTCTAAAATGATAGGCCTTTTTCTGCCTATGTGAACTTATTGCAGTATTATAGACATTATGTCCTGGGATTTCCTAACGACTCCTCCTGTGTAGCTTGTGAGCATCATAGAGCAAAACATGTTACACATGGGTGCTCGTGAGAGTCTCAGCTATTTGAAATAGTTTGTAGCTCAAACTACAAAAGACTCTGCCAAAGGCCCCTTCGGGATCCGCCCTTGTCTCACTAACACTTCTCTAGCTCAGCCCCCGTCAATCATACAGACTATTTGTTGGAACAAAGAAATAAACTAATCCAATGATACAACTCATAATTCTGTCGCTCAAACATACAATGTTTAAAAGGGGTTAGAAGTCCTAAATCACGCCGCCGCAATGGTGGGACTCAATGGGTTAACAAACCTATGTTTGAAGTTGCAACCTATTTCTTTCAACGCTCAATTTTCTTTTTATCTTTAGTTAAACCTAACAAATAACTAATATATACAACTCATTTTGTCATGTTATACCAAGAAGATTTGTCACTTTGGAAAAACATATGCACATTTCTACAATTTGGTTACAAGCAATTCAATACATTTCTTGGTAATCAATATACTAACTTGGTTCCATAACATGAAATAATGATTCCAAAAACTCTTTACATAAGACTTACAATATGGTTACAATATTGGCACCAAATCATAACCATCTCATCAACGTAAATCTTCCCTGCTCTTTAGTATCACAGTACTTACAACAATATAATTTTAGATTTAGTGCTGTCAGTGAAAAGTAAAAAGATTAACTGCAATGACATATATACTCACGGGTAGCCAAAAATAACAAACTGAAAGTCACGCCCTCAATAGGCCACGCCTCCAACTCTTCTGATAGGCTTCCACAGCTGTCACACCCACCGCTATGCAAAGCAAATATGAATGAGGTGTTGAAAGCAATTTAGAAACTTTCATTCAATAAAAAAAATCACATTGATCTGTCAAATTCGTTACTTGATTCCAGACAAATTTAACAGAATAGGTTGAATGAGCCAAAGCATAATTTTTTATCATACCAATCAGAAAAAGCATTTCAGATGAACAACAGTACCATCACACTTTTTATAGTGCTGTATTAACTGTAAAGAGAAAAACATCCATTTGTCATAGACTATATGCAATATAACAATTTAGAGGAGAGTGAAAGCCAATTACATTTTCATGCAGTATAGGCAGCCTAGTATTGTTTCAGAAGGAGTGGAAACTTGACAATAAATCTTACCATCTCAGCGGTGATGTCCATAAAACAACAACACAATTTGAGTGACAACTCCTTCTTGGTTTTATGTGCTGGTGGCTTGGATAGGAGCTGGAGGTCCACTCCGAAACAGAAGGGGAGAGGAGGAGAACCGTACCACTGCACACAATTCCCTCAGGGCGCAGACATACGGCCAGGGAACTTGTGAGTCTTAAACAGGTTCTCGTCACTCAACACCGTTCAAGAGGCTATCCCCCCCCCCCCCCCCCCGTCTCTCTCACACTCACACTCAAACACTAAGACAATGTGCTGTGCATGCACCAACACACCCCCAGAACAGCTGTTTTGAGCTGTGATGGTAGTCAGTGAAACCTAACTAGCCACACACACACAAGGGGTAACTATGATGTAGCTCTGTTATCTGAGTGGTTCAACGTGTCAAAAAGACAGACAGCAGTCTGGATGGCAAGAACAACTGCCCGAGTTACACCAGGAATGCACAATCCCTCCATCAGTGCTCAGACTGTCCGCAATAGGCTGAGAGAGGCTGGACTGAGAGCTTCTAGGCCTGTTGTAAAGGCAGGTCCTCATCAAACATCACCGGCAACAACATCGCCTATGGGCACAATCCCACCGCCGCTGGACCAGACAGGACTGGCAAAAAGTGCTCTTCACGGATGAGTCGCAGTTTTGTTTCACCAGGGGTGATGGTCGGATTTGCGTTAATCGTGAAAGGAATGAGCGTTACACCGAGGCCTGTACTCTGAAGCGGGATCGATTTGGAGGAAGAGGGTCCGTCATGGTCTGGGGCGGTGTGTCACAGCATCATCGGACTGAGCTTGTTGTCATTGCAGGCAATCTCAACGCTGTGCATTACAGGCAAGACATCCTCCTCCCTCATGTGGTGCCCTTCCTACAGTCTCATCCTGACATGACCCTCCAGCATAACAATGCCACCCGCCATACTGCTCATTCTGTGTGTGTTTTCCTGCAAAACTGTATTGTCAGTGTTCTGCCATGGCCAGCGACGAGCCCGGATCTCAATCCCATTGAGCACGTCTCGGACCTGTTGGATCGGAGGGTGAGGGCTAGGGCCATTCCCCCCAGAAATGTCCGGGAACTTGCAGGTGCCTTGGTGGAAGAGTGGGGTAACATCTCACAGCAAGAACTGTAAAATCTGGTGCAGTCCATGAGGGGGAGATGCACTGCAGGACTTACAGTTTTTTTCAATTGCTAAACACAATTTATGAAACCCTGCTCCATTTCCTGAAAACATTCAACACAAACCTCATCTTCAACCACTATTTACATAACCTCTGACTCCTCTTGCAAAATGAAACATTGGCCTCAAAACAGTTTACCTGTGTTCAAAATAAACACTGCTCTCATAAACAAAGTTATCAAAATGATATACACTCTCAAGCAGTCAGTAAGCAATACACTGAAAAATAGAAAACACATTTTTCAAAACATTACAATCCTCAGGGAGAAGTAAATTTATCTAAAAAAATATTCATATTTTTCCGTCATTGTCTTTTGATGAACGAAAACATGTTCTATCATAGTAGCTCAAAATTGATCAGAAATGACTACTCTGCTTTGCTCTTTGCAATTTTGTTTTTTGTTCTTCCTCCTCCTTGTACCCCTATTTTTTACAGTATTGTACCCTGCATCTCACAAACTTGTCCTTTGTCTCTGTGATACTGTAAATCTTGTTCTTTGTTGATATGAACCTGCAACCAGTCAAAATCTATTGAGCAGTCAGTACTGTTAATAAATGGAAAGCACAATGTTCAGGGCCATACAATTTGTCCATTGTACAGTATACAGCCTACAATGCACTGTACTACAGTAAAGTAATATTGCTAAGGACAAAGCTGAAATCTACCTCTATAGGAGGAATTCTGTGTAGTCATTGTGCAACCATGGTTTTCTGAGGAGAGAAAAAAAAACTCTGTACAAAGGGGAAATGCATGAACTCTGAGTTGTTATCGTAGTAGGACACACCCAGTCCCAAGTATGAACGCACACAACAGTGGTTATTATGACATTACTTTGGAAGCAGAGAGATAGGGAGCAGGTTACAGAGAAATCACTGGCACGTCATTCCTCTGTTTAGTTTCTGTATGCTTTTTTTTTGAGTCAGTTACACTTGTAGTGAGATGATCAAATTACTTCATTCTTCTGTTTTGGAATGGTTGGACATAAAGACTTTTTTGATTTTCCTCTGTGTTTTCTTGGTACTTGCCGACCTCCTGAAAAACAAAACTCCAAAGAATTTTCCTCCTGGACCTTGGTCATGGCCTTTCATTGGCAACATGTTTCAATTTGATCCTGCTAAGATGCATCTTCAGTTTGAAGAGGTGGGTTTACTAAACGCTAGCCTGAGTATCATTCTGTTTGTGCTATCATTCCAACTCCTTGTCAATCATTGTCATGCCAGACAAATGTTTGGCTTGACAATGAGCAATGGAGTTGGCAAGAGCACAATCAGATATGGCACCAGGCTAACTTAATGCTGCTTAGCACTCTTTTGATGACAAACTTTATTTCTTGTTGTTCTTCTTGTAGTGTGAAAAAAAATATGGAAAGATTTTCAGCCTTCGAATTCCATCAGCAAACCAAGGGCCAAAGTGGGTTATTCTGAGTGGATACGAGATGGTGAAAGAGGCCTTGGTCCACAATGGCGACAGTTTTGTCGATCGTCCCTCCATTCCCTTATTTGAAGATATATATATTGGAAGTCAAGCAATGGGAAGTAAAGGTAACGCTCACATACTTTATACTTGTTACGCCCTCATCTGTTTCACCTGTCCTTGTGCTTGTCTCCTTGTGCTTGTCTTATTTTCCAGCATAATTTGCAAATAAATTCATAAAAAATCCTACAATGTGATTTTCTGGATTTTTTTTCTCATTTTGTCTGTCATAGTTGAAGTGTACCTATGATGAAAATTACAGGCCTCTCTCATCTTTTTAAGTGGGAGAACTTGCACAATTGGTGGCTGACTAAATACATTTTTGCCCCACTGTAGGTGTGATTATGTCGAACGGGTATCCATGGAAGCAACAGAGGAGGTTTGCTCTCTCTACACTGAGAAACTTTGGACTGGGCAAGAAGAGTCTGGAGCCATCCATCCAGATTGAAGCGCAGTGTTTGAATGAAGCCATTCAGAGTGAACAAGGTACAGTGGAAACTTGATATGGTTACAGTTCAATTCAAACTTTATTGTCCCTGCAAGGAAATGAATATACTTGTCAAAAAAGATTTGGGTAAACACCGCACTGGCATTAAGTTTACACATGAGTTGTCTCTGTTTTGGATGCAACTGACATATAGCGATTAAAAACTGTTTCGATTTTCACGTTGAAAACAGATTCAGTTCAGATCAGGAGTCCAAGCACCAAGCAAAAAAAATACAACAAAGCTGTATATGAGCTGTGGTGCTTACAGAGAAGTTTTGCAGACTGAAGTTCAGTGTAGAGATATAAAGCATTTTTAGATGCCCCTACCTGAGGTATTACAAAACACTAGCGTTTTTCCATATCTTTAAGGTCTCCCATATATGAAATGGAGGGTTCTGTAAAAATATTTTACAGAAAAAGTGGTTACATATATAGATGTTGTGACACACACACCCTTTACCCCCTAAGGTCAAAATCAAATCAAAATCAAAATCAAATTTATTTATATAGCCCTTCGTACATCAGCTGATATCTCAAAGTGCTGTACAGAAACCCAGCCTAAAACCCCAAACAGCAAGCAATGCAGGTGTAGAAGCACGGTGGCTAGGAAAAACTCCCTAGAAAGGCCAATACCTAGGAAGAAACCTAGAGAGGAACCAGGCTATGTGGGGTGGCCAGTCCTCTTCTGGCTGTGCCGGGTGGAGATTATAACAGAACATGGCCAAGATGTTCAAATGTTCATAAATGACCAGCATGGTCGAATAATAATAAGGCAGAACAGTTGAAACTAGAGCAGCAGCACAGTCAGGTGGAAGTTGAAACTGGAGCAGCAGCATGGCCAGGTGGACTGGGGACAGCAAGGAGTCATCATGTCAGGTAGTCCTGGGGCATGGTCCTAGGGCTCAGGTCCTCCGAGAGAGAGAAAGAAAGAGAGAAAGAGAGAAGGAGAGAATTAGAGAACGCACACTTAGATTCACACAGGACACCGAATAGGACAGGAGAAGTATGTCAGCGCCCCCATGGAAATCTAATTATCATAATAAAAGAATTGGCCTAAAATTTCCGCACACCTGTGGAAATCAAATGAACATAATACAAAAAAATCTCAATCAAAATCCATTTGTTTAAGCAATTTTTTTTTGTATGGGCCGCTTCTCAAATACCGCTTCCGCCGATATCTGCCTTCCGCATCTGCAGTGAAAGGTTGCAGAGCCAGAGTGGTGTTTGTCAGACCATGAGATGTCCTGAAAATCTGACTTCTCACGAAAACATCTCTAAGGAAATGTGAGACACTCATGAACAAGATGGTCTTACCGCACAAGCGTCTTGGGACTCGTCTGAAGTCGGTACAGCCGATCTGCCAGCTTCTGTCTGTAGTGTCCGAAAAGTTTGGGCTACACACTAATATTATTATTTATTTTTTAAACATATTTTACCCCCTTTTTCTCCCCAATTTTGTGATATCCGATTGGTAGTTATGATCTTGTCTCAACGCTGCAACTCCCCAATGGACTCGGGAGAGGTGACGGTTGAGAGCCATGCGTCCTCTGAAACATTACCTGCCAAGCCGCACTGCTTCTTGACACACTGCACAATGGGACTCCTGGTCACGGCCGGCTGTGACACAGTCTGGGATTGAACCCGGGGCTGTAGTGGCGCCTCAGCACTTCGATGCTTTGCCTTAGACTGCTGCGTCACTCGGGAGGCCAGGCTAAATATTAATATGACCCCTATGCGGAAAGGTACTCTCACGAACAAGTACATGTCGGTTGTTTTCCTCTAGGATGCTCACAAGACTCATCTGAAGGTTCCCGGTACCAGTTTGTTTTTTATTATGGTATTATGTATGAAGATAGTTTAGTGCCTAAAATAAGGGGATAAATACATTTATGGTGATCTTTCTTATATCTCTCAGATAGTACCAAAACAAATCAAAAGGAAGTTTGTTCTGAAGTGTCTCCTATCTGTTCCATGTAGGGAACCCTGTATAGGCCACGAAAGCACTTCCCCACTTTCTTTATTGACTTATCTGAACTATTGTCCTTGAGAACTATGATAAAACTCATTGTGTGATTTTAATATTCACTCCAAGGCCATTGAATATATTAATCTTTTGAGCTCTATTGACTTTATCCAACATGTCACTGGGCCCACCCATTACCGGGACCATCCTCTGGACCTGGTTATTACCAAGGGCCTTCCAATTGACATATCCTCTACTGTTGATGTTGCTTTATCTGATCACCATCTTGTATTTTTGACTACCTTTTTGCCCATAGCAGAGGGTCATCTTGAACGCATTATTAAGAAATGCTGTCTTACCTCTGAAGTTGCTACAGATTTGTGTATGAACAATGCTCCATCACCTATTCTTCCTTCCTCTTGTCATGATTTAGTTGATAACTTTAATAGCAAATGAATAGTTCCAGTAAAGTTGATAAAGGCCAGATCCAAATGGAGAGCCTCTTGGATTAGTGAGGAAATGTATGAATTAAAGAGATATTGCAGAAAGGCAGAGCAGAAGTTGCAGGTCCATTATGATGTTCTAAGAGAGCAACTTGGCATATATAACAAGTCAATTAGAAATGCCAGATGACCTCATTTTTCTAACTTGATCACTAATAATCAGAATAATTCGAGAGCTCTTTTCGAGCAGTGGTGGCCTGATAAATCCTACCCCCGCAAATGTAGGTGAACTTTCCTCCACATCTAAATGTGATGAGTTTACGGCATATTTCAAAGATAAGATAACAAACATTAGGCTGGGTATCAGTGAAGCAAGACCTGATGAGAAGTTTATGTGCCCTAGCCTACCACGCAAAGGCACTATGGGTTTATTTTCCCTGGTTGACACAGATATACTCAGGAAAGTGATATCACAATTTAAGCCTTCTACCTGCCTTCTCGATTCTATACCAACCACCTTGCAAATTCAACACAACTAGTTTTTCAATGTGTGTTCATGTTTTGATCTCATTCACACACTTACAGCATATCAACAAGGACATGCGTGTGTCCTTAAATGGTGAGGAGACAAAGTAGCCAATCGTTGTTGTAATTCTGTGGCCAAATTTCGGCCCTGCTAGAGCTGCTAACTGTTAACTGTGAGTGCTGTTATTGTGAAGTCAAAACATCTGGGAGCAACAATGGCTCAGCTGCGAAGTGGTAGGCTACACAAGCTCACAGAATGGGACCTCCGAGTGTCTTGAAGCGTGTAGCACTATAAAGTTTGGTTTGAGGAATAATGGTCTGGGACTGTTTTTCATGGTTCCACTAAAGGGAAATCTTAACGCTACAGCATACAATGACATTCTAGATGATTCTGTGCTCCCAACATTGTGGCAACAGTTTGGGGAAGGCTCTTTCCTCTCAGCTTGACAATGCCCCGTGCACAAAGTGAGGTCCATACAGAAATGGTTTGTTGAGATTGCTGTGGAAGAACTTGACTGGCCTGCACAGAGCCCTGACCTCAACCCCATCAGGCTGAATTGAGATGAGAACTGCAAGCCAGGCCTAATTGCCCAACATCAGTGCCCGACCTCATTAATGCTCTTGTGGCTGAATGGAAGCCAGTTCCTGCAGCAATGTTCCAACAGCTAGTGGAAAGCCTTCCCAGAAGAGTGAAGGCAGTTAAAGCAGCAAAGGGGGGGACCAACTCCATACTAATGCCCATTATTTTGGAATGAGATGTTTGATGAGCACATACTTTTGGTCATGTAATGAAGTTGAAGTTCAAAAAAGTTGTCTTGAGTACAGGTCATAAGTACAGTACACAAATCTGAAAAATATCTCTCATTTAAAACATGTACAGAGGTAATTGAACCACCAGTTAATGGTGATGTTGCAGGCATATTGGATATTGGACACCATATTGGATTTGGGTGGGGGGGGGGGGGCACATCATGTATAAAGTCCACAGAGGAACCTTTGAAATAACTGAGCGTTCAGTGTCTGGGCCCACTTGCCTTAGAGCTGATTGCAATAGCCACAACATCAAAAAAACGTAACTTTATGCACTTTTGTCAGGCAGGACCATACAGCACTGAATGAGAGCAAATTTGACCTGGAAGTTGTCTATTGAACAGCTATCAGAAAGTTACATTTGTATTCATAGTTAATATTTCCTCCTATTGTATCTGTTTACAGGTCTATATTTCCATCCTTTAAGATATCCTAATGCTGTTTGTTTGTATTTTATTTTATTTATTTATTTATTTTTTATTTCACCTTTATTTAACCAGGTAGGCTAGTTGAGAACAAGTTCTCATTTGCAACTGCGACCTGGCCAAGATAAAGCATAGCAGTGTGAGCGTACAACAAAGAGTTACACATGGAGTAAACAATTAACAAGTCAATAACACAGTAGAAAACAAAGGGGGGGTCTATATACAATGTGTGCAAAAGGCATGAGGAGGTAGGCAAATAATTACAATTTTGCAGATTAACACTGGAGTGATAAATGATCAGATGGTCATGTACAGGTAGAGATATTGGTGTGCAGAAGAGCAGAAAAGTAAATAAATAAAAACAGTATGGGGATGAGGTAGGTGAAAAGGGTGGGCTATTTACCAATAGACTATGTACAGCTGCAGCGATCGGTTAGCTGCTCAGATAGCTGATGTTTGAAGTTGGTGAGGGAGATAAAAGTCTCCAACTTCAGCGATTTTTGCAATTCGTTCCAGTCACAGGCAGCAGAGTACTGGAACGAAAGGCGGCCAAATGAGGTGTTGGCTTTAGGGATGATCAGTGAGATACACCTGCTGGAGCGCGTGCTACGGATGGGTGTATATGTATTTATTTATTTATTTATTTTACCTTTATTTAACCAGGTAGGCAAGTTGAGAACAAGTTCTCATTTACAATTGCGACCTGGCCAAGATAAAGCAAAGCAGTTCGACAGATAAAACGACACAGAGTTACACATGGAGTAAAAACAAACATACAGTCAATAATGCAGTATAAACAAGTCTATATACAATGTGAGCAAATGAGGTGAGAAGGGAGGTAAAGGCAAAAAAGGCCATGATGGCAAAGTAAATACAATATAGCAAGTAAAATACTGGAATGGTAGTTTTGCAATGGAAGAATGTGCAAAGTAGAAATAAAAAAATAATGGGGTGCAAAGGAGCAAAATAAATAAATAAATTAAAATTAAATACAGTTGGGAAAGAGGTAGTTGTTTGGGCTAAATTATAGGTGGGCTATGTACAGGTGCAGTAATCTGTGAGCTGCTCTGACAGTTGGTGCTTAAAGCTAGTGAGGGAGATAAGTGTTTCCAGTTTCAGAGATTTTTGTAGTTCGTTCCAGTCATTGGCAGCAGAGAACTGGAAGGAGAGGCGGCCAAAGAAAGAATTGGTTTTGGGGGTGACTAGAGAGATATACCTGCTGGAGCGTGTGCTACAGGTGGGAGATGCTATGGTGACCAGCGAGCTGAGATAAGGGGGGACTTTACCTAGCAGGGTCTTGTAGATGACATGGAGCCAGTGGGTTTGGCGACGAGTATGAAGCGAGGGCCAGCCAACGAGAGCGTACAGGTCGCAATGGTGGGTAGTATATGGGGCTTTGGTGATAAAACGGATTGCACTGTGATAGACTGCATCCAATTTGCTGAGTAGGGTATTGGAGGCTATTTTGTAAATGACATCGCCAAAGTCGAGGATTGGTAGGATGGTCAGTTTTACAAGGGTATGTTTGGCAGCATGAGTGAAGGATGCTTTGTTGCGAAATAGGAAGCCAATTCTAGATTTAACTTTGGATTGGAGATGTTTGATATGGGTCTGGAAGGAGAGTTTACAGTCTAACCAGACACCTAAGTATTTGTAGTTGTCCACGTATTCTAAGTCAGAGCCGTCCAGAGTAGTGATGTTGGACAGGCGGGTAGGTGCAGGTAGCGATCGGTTGAAGAGCATGCATTTAGTTTTACTTGTATTTAAGAGCAATTGGAGGCCACGGAAGGAGAGTTGTATGGCATTGAAGCTTGCCTGGAGGGTTGTTAACACAGTGTCTACAGTATATGTAGGGGATACAATTGACTACTTGTATTCAACATTTTTGCAATATCAGATTTTGCGATATTGGGCCACATGAGCTTATGTATACAACCATCAATTTCATATATTGGAGACCTCAGAGGGGAAAAAAACATGGTTGTGCTTCGTTATACCTCTGGTAGGGGTATCTCAAACAAATGCCCTTTTTGAGGATTGGCCACTAGCCTATATGGTGACATTTTACTTTTGATGTAAGCCATATTGCTTTTGTGGGGAATAAGGTTTCTTTTGGCCCATGCAGGAAAACCCTTCAGCCCCCAGATACTGATGAACAATGCTGTTTCCAATGTGATCTGCTGTCTTGTGTTTGGTGACCGCTTTGAATACAGCGATGACCAATTCCAAACCCTCCTGAAAACAATGAATGAGATTATTTACTTGGAAGGGGGCTTTTGGGCCGGGGTAAGTCTCTCTCTCTCTTATTCTATTTGTAGACTGCACATCATGTATTCAGTCCACCTTATGTGGTTACTTACTTTGACTTGTTGACTACAATTGTCTACCCTAGAGGATAAAACCATATTAAATGCACTAATAGGTTTTTTAAATGTAAATATTATGGCCATCCATCAATTCAAGAATGATCAGGAAATCTGCCTGGACTGAAGTTTTCCATTGAACCTAACTTTGTCAGAAACATACTGGCCATAGCTCATTTTGCCCCAAATAAATGTAACTGCTCAGATAATTTCATATATAACGAGCTTTATAGATTCAATGTATTCAAATTGAAGGCACATAATATAAACTACACCCTTTAAAAATTGTATTTACAAAGAAAATAGTAGCCTAGTGGTTAGAGCGTTGGACTAGCAACCGAAAGGTTGCAATATTGAATCCCTGAGCTGACAAGGTAAAAATCTGTTGTTCTGCCCCTGAACGAGGCAGTTAACCCACTGTTCCTAGGCCGTCATTGAAAATAAGAATTTGTAAGTCTAGGCGTCCTGCTAGAAGAACAACTTCCGGTGAAACTGGAAGGCACGCAATTCAAATACAAAATCATAAAAATTACGGATATTAAACATTTAGGTACATACAAGTGTCTTATATCGATTGAAAGCTTAAATTCTTGTTAATCTAACTGCACTTTCCGATTTACAGTAGCCATTACAGTGGCAGCATGCCATGCGATTGTTTGAGGACGGCGCACCACATCAAAATATTTTTCCACATATTCACTTACTTTTTGAAAATCTTCTTCTCATTTGTCATTCAAAGGGTCCCAGATATAACATGTAGTGTTGTTTTGTTAGATAAAATCCTTCTTTATATCCCAAAAGTCAGTTTAGTTGGCGCCATCAATTTGATTAATCCACTCGTTCAACATGCAGAGAAAGGAATCTGAAAATCTACCCCTAAACTTTGTTTCAACAAGTCAAAATACATTTCTATCTACTCCTCAGATACCCTAAAATGTAATGAAACTATAATATTTCTTACGGAAAGAAGTATGTTCGATAGGAACTGATTTTTAGCAGGTGCGTTCTATCTTCATCGCGCGCATACACACATTTCCAAGACTGTCCCTGTACTAAAACTGATCTTTCTTATTCGTTTTAGAAGTTACAAGCCTGAAACCTTGAACATAGACTGCTGAAACCCTGTGGAAGAATTGCATCCTGAGCACTAGAATTTAGTATGCCTCTAATACATTCCGTTGTAAGAGCATGGGCTCTCAATTTCCAGTTGGATTTTCTTTGGATTTTCTCCTACCATATCTATTGTGTTAAATTCTCCTACATTATTTAAACATTTCTACAAACGTCAGTGTTTTCTTTCCAATGGTACCAATTATATGCACATCCTGGCTTCAAGGACTGAGCAACAGGCAGTTTACTTTGGGCACGTCATAAAGGTGGAAATTGAGACTTGCCTAGTTAAATAAAAATGACATACCTCTGGTGCCAAATTCATCTGTAAAAGTACATCTTGGAGATTTATGGTTGTGGTCTTGTGACTATTTTGAGAAATCATTTGAAACTTCTATGAATCATACTAGACAGCTTAATAATGCATGATATATGATTTATTTGTTGATAAGTACAACTTTTTTAATGGTTGAGTGGCTACCTTTTGATATTTTTTGCCCTGTAGTTAATGTCATTTTAGAAGCCTTTGTTAAGTGCAAGTGATATAAAACACCAACTATCAGTTGGTATGCTGTAATATATAATTACATATTCACTAATAGCAATTGCTGAATAGTTGTTCAATCTAATTCAACAAAATACTGTATTGCTGTTTTGCTGTATATTTAATGCAGCATTCTGTACATTAATTATGGTGTTACAGTTGACGTGTACCTATGATAAAAATTACAGACTTCTACATGCTTTGTAAGTAGAAAAACCTGCAAAATCGGCAGTGTATCAAATACTTGTTCTCCCCACTGTATATAGGGAACAGATCAGAGTTAGTGATGGGCATTCTTAATCACTTCTTTGAGCCGGCTCATTGTAAAAGTGACGGCTCATTTGGTTCCCAATGTAAAGCCCAAAAGGTGGGCTACAATTATGTCAGATCATGAAAAGCGAGTTCAAATACATTTTTACCTGCCCACATAATTTTTTTTAACGCACTGAAAACTTCAGAGTGGAACAGATTGAAACGCTCTCTCCACTATTTATTGTTTCAGCAGTGAGGAGTCACTCTCTTTCAATAATTATTTTGTAACGTTATTGAGTTGAAAAAGCAGCAAGAGCTGTTCATTTGCAAACAACCCATCACTAATCAGATTGGCAATGGGCCTTAAACCTCTATTGGTTGAAAATGTAACCATGTCCATTTGATTTGTTTTGCCCTGTAATCATGGCCTGGTTGGAAGTTTTTGTTTAGGCCTCTGATAGTGCAAGTCATATAAATCAAGTTTTCATTCAAATGCATTAACATACAAATGCCTACTAGCCAACCTGCTTTTTCCAACCCCTTGTAAAATATGGTAAGACCTTTTTTACAGTTACCTTGTCACTTTGACAGTGTTTTACTGTTTCGTTGCTTGACATTACAGTAATGTACAGGAAGTTGGCATCAAGTTACCTTGAATATCTCAGCAATGTATTGGCACTATCCAGAGTGATATATATATATATATATCATAAGATATCTGGTTGAAATTACAATAATTCTGAAGATCAGAGTATCCTTAAGTACAATATTTTCAGTAACAGTTACAGAAACTCTTTACATGCTATGACTGTGGTATGTTTTTATCAACCTTTGTTGAATGCACCAACTGTAAGATGTTAAGGATAAGAGCGCCCACTAAATTACCTAAATGTGAATGTAAAAATGAAAATGTGCAAAGAACACTGGGAAATTACAGTCATATGCTGTAAATTAGATTACAGGTACATACTTGGTACTGTAATTTAGATTACAGTAAAAGTGTTGGTACCATAAAATTGATTACAGTAGCTATATGTAAAATTAATTACAGTAACTTACTGGCCAATTGCTGCCAGGAACTATGTTTTTATCAGAATTATCATTATTTTACTAGAAATTAGGGCCTTGGGGGGCTGCTGTGTTTGTAATTCCCTGGCCGAATTCTGGTTTCAGTCCGTCCCTGCCCTAACTCTGTCCTCAGATGTATAACATGATGCCGTGGGTCATGCGTCGGGTTCCTGGTCCTCACAGAAGGATCTTCACTGGCTGGAAGGAGGTCATCTCCTTCATCAACATCAGGATTCAGGAGCACATGAAGGACAACGACCCCTCGGCACCAAGAGACTTCATCGACTGCTTCCTCAACGAGATAGAGAAGGTGACGATGATAATGACAACCATTATCGGTGATGTAGTTGTAAAAAAATGTAAAAAGTAGTTGAGTAAAAACTGATTGCCATTCGCAGTGAATATAGCAATGCTCCCTATAGTATTTTTCCGCAGTAGGTAGGTAAGTGGTGTTTACGTACACTATGTTTACCCTCCTCTACACTGACGATGATGAAGTCGGACTGGAGAAAAGTTACACTACAAAATAGTATTAGGGAGTGGTTCTACATAATCAAGTAGTTTAAAATAAAAAAGGTAGTGGGTGCAGGGCACACTTACCATCCAAATGAATGTGGATTCAGAGCTATTATTTGTATTGCAACACATGTAAAAAAAAAAATATCACATTTTCTTGACACGTTGGTAATTTAGCTACAGCATCATCAATTCGTTAGATTGTCAAATATTTTTAAGTATCTAGCATGTTGAGGTTGTTTTGGTGTGTTTTGTTCCACAGTGTGAAGATGACACAAGGGCTGGGTTTAACTTGGAGAACTTGTCATTCTGCACTCTGGATCTATTTGTGGCTGGGACAGAGACCACCTCTACCACCCTCCATTGGGGCCTTCTCTTTATGATCAACTACCCGGAGATACAAGGTAAGTGCTCCCACCGCCATCACAATGACTACGTTTCGACCCCTATAGCATTTAATCAGTTCGTCAAAGCGATTGATCTTGATTGATGAATAAAAGGTCATTCTCTCACATGGAGGCACGCTTACACACCACACCACACACACACACACACACACACACACACACACACACACACACACACACACAATCCATTTGCATGAAGACGTCCTTTGTGTTGTGCAATACATATCTTGTATCCCTGTTGTAGCCAAGGTGCAGGCAGAGATCGATGCAGTTGTTAGGTCGTCGCGGCAGCCCTCCATGGAAGACAGGAACCGCATGCCCTACACAGACGCAGTCATCCATGAGACACAGAGGATGGGGAATATCATACCGCTCAACGTATCCCGCATGGCCACTAAAGACACTGAGGTTGGAGGATACACCATCCCTAAGGTCAGTCATCTCATCTCAAGCATAGAGATCATACACTTGTTCTACTTAATCATGTGATCTCACGGCGCATCCACTGCATGATTCAGCGCTTTATAAAGATGTATTCCTTATAACTACATTCATGTGTAGTATGTTGTCACCATGTGGTGTTTGTACATTTAGAAGAAGAATTAAATGTGTTTGGCTATCATATAGGGACATCCCTACACTTAAAAGTATAAGCTTTTTTCCTTTTTCCTCATTTTCTGTATTATTTCAACTACACATAAAACATTGATGCCATAACATTGTGTACCTGTTGATGAGATAATGTCTGTTATTTCCCCCCCCCCTCAGAACACCATTGTGCTTGGCACCCTCCAGTCGATCCTGTTTGATGAGTCAGAGTGGGAGACCCCTCACACCTTCAACCCTGGACACTTCCTGGATCAGGAGGGCAAGTTCAGGAAGAGAGACGCATTCCTTCCATTCTCTTTAGGTAATACTGTACTACGTTTCTTCCATATCAGTTGACCCCCAAATTGGTGCCAAATTAAGCTGCCCTGTAGGAAATAGTACATGCACAACTCATCTTCCTTACATAGTAATACTTGGCTCGGTTTAATCGGTTTAACTGATTGACTTGCCTATATAGTTAGAGTACACCGTTAGACTTTTATTTTATCAGTTACTTACTGTATACATTAACAGTATGATACTGTATTGTTATGTTCTAAATTCTGGTACAATAATCCAGATGGACCCAGAGAAACTGAAAACTGCCAATGTATCCTCTAAACATCGAGTTCGAGGGCATTATCACCTTTATACAACGGGTTACCAACATATTCAAACAATGATTTACATACACTAATGTTCAAAAGTTTGGGGTCAAACAAATGTCCTTGTTTTTGAATGAAAAGCTAATGTTTTGATCATGAAAATAACATCAAATTGATCCGAATACAGTGTAAACATTGTTAATGTTGTAAATGACTATTGTTGCTGGAACACCAGTCTCAACGTCAACAGTGAAGAGGCGACTCTGGGATGCTGGCCTTCTAGGCAGTTCCTCTGTCCAGTGTCTGTTCTTTTGCCCATCTTAATCTTTTATTTTTATTGGCCAGTCTGAGATACGGCTTATTCTTTGCAACTCTGCCTAGAAGACGAGCATCCCGGAGTCGCCTCTTTACTGTTGACCTTGACTGGTGTTTTGCAGGTACTATTTAATGAAGCTGCCAGTTGAGGACTGGTGAGGCATCTGTTTCTCAAACTATTCACTCTAATGTACTTGTCCTCTTGCTCAGTTGTCCCCCGGGGCCTCCCACTCTTTCTATTCTGGTTAGAGCCAGTTTGCACTGTTCTGTGAAGGGAATAGTACACGGCGCTGTACGAGATCTTCAGTTTCTTGGCCATTTCTCGCATGGAATAGCCTTAATTTCTCAGAACAAGAACAGACTAACGAGTTTCAGAAGAAACTGTCAAATATATCAAAAAGAGTTCCACGAAAAGCAGGTGTTTCCAGGCCTTCTGCAGGGATATGGGGAGGGAGCACCAGCAGGTGTTTCCAGGCCTTCTGCAGGGATATGGGGAGCGAGCACCAGCAGGTGTCTCCAGGCCTTCTGCAGGGATATGGGGAGGGAGCACCAGCAGGTGTCTCCAGGCCTTCTGCAGGGATATGGGGAGAGAGGACCAGCAGGAGTTTCCAGGCCTTCTGCAGGGATATGGGGAGGGAGCACCAGCAGGTGTCTCCAGGCCTTCTGCAGGGATATGGGGAGGGAGCACCAGCAGGTGTTTCCAGGCCTTCTGCAGGGATATGGGGAGCAAGCACCAACAGGTGCTTTATCATGCAGAGGTCCGCTGGCTTTCCGGGGGTAAACTGTTGGGCCGCTTTTATGAGCTTCGAACATTTCGATTGTTAGGAATGGCTCACCCATGTTGCCTATCTGGCGGTTATGTTTGATCATCTGAATTTGCTCAATGTGTCAATGCAAGTGAGGGGGTACAATAGATTTGAACGGACCAAAATGAAAAACATGCTAAGAACATTGTGTAATATGTCACTGCATGGGTAATTGGATTTCAGTAACATTTTTGGTACTATAAAATGGATTACCGTCAAATGGATTACAGTAGCTGTACTGCTAAATAAATTGAGGCCAGTAAGTTACTGTACATTTTACAGGAAATATTTTACAGTGTACGTTAGTGTTAGTATCCCAATCCAAAGTAACTGTTCTGTACTTTACAGCATGTGTCAAATTCATTCCAATGGAGGGCCGAGTGTCTGCAGGTTTTTGCTTCTCTCTTGTACTTGATTGCTGAATTAAGCATAATTAATAAAGAACTCTCCTCACCTGGTTGTCTAGTTGAAAGGAAAAAACAAAAACCTGCAGGCACTGGGCCCTCCATGGAATGAGTTTGACACCCCTGCTTTACAGTGTCAGTTAGAGAAGGTTTACTGTGATTGGTTCCCTCCCCAGGTAAGAGGGTGTGTCCTGGGGAGCAGCTAGCCAAGATGGAACTCTTCCTGTTCTTCACCTCCCTGCTGCAGAGGTTCACCTTCTTCTCTCCCCCAGGGGTGGAACCCAGCCTGGACTTTCAGATGGGGGTTACACACAGTCCCAAGCCTTACCAGCTGTGTGCAACACCTCGATGAGTCTTCCACAGCTGCCCTATTCATTATGTTGCTGGGGTTTAAAAATTAATTATTGGAGGGCCAAGTGTCTGAAGGTTTTCACACCTCCCTTGTACTTGATTGATCAACTAAGGTAATTGATTGAAACTTCCTTTGCCTGGTTGCTTAGGTTTTAAATTGACACAAATTAACACCAAACAACTGAAAAGGCTGCAGATGGAGAAAACACACTCACGTAATGACACTACACATACCAATAATACTCTACATATCAAGATGTCAAACCATATGTTGTAGTCCTAGATTAAACTTGAATAAGAAGAACATTTTTGATAATGTAGGAGTGTTTTAGATTTTCAATGTAAATGTACATAATTTACAATGTAAACATACTACATGTCTTTCATGTATATGGCATATCTGAATGTATTTGACCCATGGTCTGGTGGATTGTGATTTCTTCTGTACCTTTTTATTTTCTATCAAGGCACTATACACTACAATATGCACTTCGTGTTTTTCTTTATTTTTACTATTTTCTACATTGTAGAATAATAGTGATGACATCAAAACTATAAAATAACACATATGGAATCATGTAGTAACCAAACGAGTGTTAAACAAATATTATTTAATTTTTCAGATTCTTCAAATAGCCACCCTTTGCCTTGATGACAGCGTTGCACACTCTTGGCATTCTCACAACCAGCTTAATGAGGTAGTCACCTGGAATGCATTTCAATTAACAGGTGTTCCTTCTTAAAAGTTAATTTGTGGAATTTATTTCCTTCCTATTACTTTAACAGAACGTTTCCTAAAAGTTCAAACATGATTACATTTCATTTCAATTATGGTAATGTTCTATGAACGTTCTCCAACTGTTCTGACATTGGGAATGTTCTCAAATAGTTCAGAGAATGTTATCAATGTTCTTCTGTGGGAATTTCAGTAATGTTTCCATATGGTTCTATTTAAAGTCATGTTCTTAAATTGTTCCGAGAATGTTAAGAAAACATTCCATAAAATATATACATTCATCATTAACAAAACTCTCTTTATCTGCTATCTTGTTAAGTGTGTTCAGGTGTGTTGGCCCACTAATTGGCCACACCGTATAAAATAAGATGTTACTGGTCACATACACATGGTTAGCAGATGTTATTGCGAGTGTAGCGAAATGCTTATTCTAGATCTGACAGTGCAGCAGTATCTAAGAGGTAATATCTAACAATTCCACAACAAAACCTAATATCTAACACATTTCACAACAAAACCCAATACACACAATCTAGTAAAGGAATGGGTAAGACTATATAAGTATAAAATATATGGATGAGCAGTGACAGACAGAGTGGCTAAGATGCAATAGATAGTGAAGGATACAGTATACATTATATACATGAAATGAGTAATGCGAGATATGTATCTCAATGAGTGCTTGGCTCCTTTGAAATGGGTCCATTTGAATAGACTAAAATGACCAGCTTTGTATGCATAAAAAGAACATAGCATGTTGGATCCATCAGTGGACTAATTCCATGGATAGAGAATAGAAGTTTAGAGGTTTGAATCTCACTGCTGTGTCACAATAAAAAAAAGTGTGTTATTAATGTCTAAGAAAATGTATTTCCATATGTCCTATCTGTACTTGAACTAAAACACGCTTTACCCGAAATAAGCTAGCAGTGTTATTGAAAGTCTTATTGATAGTTTTAAATGTGCAATATGCAGATATCGCTCCACCATTTCCTGGTTGCTGAAATTCTAATAGTTGGCCTAATTTCAGTTGGTGACAAAACAAGCAATCTATACTATCATCTAAACCGTTGTAAAATATTGTTTCAATAACCAACAATATAGTATTTTCAGCTGTTTCAAGTTGGTATACAAGAATAGGTTGCACGGCGTTTCCTCCGACACATTGGTGCGGCTGGCTTCCGGGTTGGATGCACGCTGTGTTAAGAAGCAGTGCTGCTTGGTTGGGTTGTGTATCGGAGGACGCATGACTTTCAACCTTCGTCTTTCCCGAGCCCGTACGGGAGTGTAGTGATGAGACAAGGTAGTAGCTACTAAAAACAATTGGATACCACGAAATTGGGGAGAAAAAGAGGTAAAATTTTAATTTTTTTAATTAAAATTAAAAAATAAACTATCATTTCCATTCTCAGAGCGTTAATAAAACCTCCCTGGAAAACATTTAAGGAACCAGAGTAAAACGTTCAGAACCTCCCTGCAACCTGGCAGACTCACTAAATTATGTTTGTAAATTATGTCTGAGTGTTGGAGTGTGCCCCTGGCTATCCGTAACAAAAATAAATATAATAATGGTGCAGTCTGGTTAGCTTAATATAAGGAAGGTGAAATGATTTATACTTTTACTTTTGATTCTTAAGTACATTTGAGCAATTACATTTACTTTTGATACTTAAGTATATTTGAAACCAAATACTTTTACTTTTACTCAAGTAATATTTTACTGGGTGACTTTCACTTTTAGTTGAATAATTTTCTATTAAGGTATCTTTACTTTTACTCAAGTATGAAATGTAGTACTTTTTCCACCACTGGTTATACGATTGGTGGAATCATTTTGATAGTTGCGTAAACACACAGGCTAATAAAAAAAATAAAAAAAGCCATGGACATTAAGTTGGAAGCAGTTGTGGAAAACCCTACATGGGAGATGCTAGATAAATGTATAAATGCAACTCTGCTCATGATTGCAATACATTATGACATCAAAGCGGCATCTGACGATCCAAAGGCACTAGTCAAAGTGTTGATTGGTACTACTTTGGTGGAGGAGGAAATCCTGATGAAGATTCTGCTGAAAAGGGTGAGTAGTAGGGTGAGTCTGTAGACATGCAACTGAGGGAGCTCAAACTAAAGGCAAAGTTGGAGCAACATAAATTAGACAGGAAAGAGAACGTGAGCAGTGACTGGAGTAACAGAAATTAGAGCACAGGGAAAGACGAGATGAGCATGCAGCCAAACCAGAACAAGGACGTGAACATGCTGCCAAAAACCAAGAACATGCAGCCAAACAACAAGATCAAAAATGTGAGCATGAATTTCGATTAAGAGATACAGTAGATCTGGAAGCACTCTGAATCCATTCAGCACCCTCAACAGAGTTTGATCTTGGTCGGAACAGCCGGCTTGTAGCGCCTTTCAATGAAAAATAGGTGCATGTCTATTTTACTCTGTTTGAGTTGATTACCACATCCCTAAAATGGCCGCGAGAGATTTGGTCATTGCTCCTCCAAAGTGTTCTGGTGGGAAAAGCCCCGAAAGTGTACGCAGCTTTCTCTTGGCCAGAGTTCAGATCATGACACCGTTAAAGCTGCCATCCTTCGGGCTTACGAGATGGTCCCAGAGGCATACGGACAACAGTTCGGTAAATTGAAAAAGACAGAATCACAGCCATGTCGAGTTTGCAAGGGAACAAGCATATATTTTTTGATGGGTGGTGTGGTTCTCAAGAGGTCAAGGACCTTGAAGATTTAAAGACACTCATGCTTCTCGAGCAGTTCAAGAATTGCCTTCACAAAAGGGTTGCTACCTACATTCGTGAGCACAAGGATCTCATTCTTGAGAAAGCTGCAGTACTTGCAAATAAGTTTGGGTTGACAAATAAATACCTTAACAAACAAAGCACCCAGTAGTTATCACTAAGCAAAAAGCAATCCAGCAAGGTTTCAGTTATTTTCTACAGTGCCCAAAGATACATTTTCATATCTGCCAGTTTGTCATTACTGCCATGAGAAAGGACACATTGTCTCGGTGTCCTAAGTTGAAACAGAAAAATGAGAGCGAGAAAACGCTGTTTCTGCTTGTGGGAGCATTCCAGCCAATTAAATCTATATTTGGGACTGGTGTATCTCCTAAACAAGATTTTGGATCAGGTGTGTATGGAACGATCATTTTAGATACACTGGACCAATCAGTTTGCCCAGAAGTGGTGTCTGAAACCCTTTGTTAAGATAATGTGAGACACTGGGGCAGCCCTTCATTATGGAGGGTGTTTTGCCTTTTTCTTACAATTCAGCAGCTGGTTACAGTGTGTTAGTACAAGGCGTTGAAATTGGTTGCATGGAAGTTCCTTTGTATAATGTGGAACTTGAGCCTGATTGTTTCTGGTTTCTTTATCTAGCCTACCGGTGAAGGGGGTCCTTTTTCATTTTGGGAATTGATTTGGCTGGAGGGAAGATCGGGCCAAATCCTGTCGTTTGTATGGAGAGTAGAGGAACCAGAGTAGAGGAACCTGATGGGTTATCAGAAAAGTAACCTAGAGTGTTCCCAGCATGTGCCGTTACACATGCTATGTCTAAGCAAGTCTAGTGTTGATGAGGATGTCAGCGAGCCCACCATGGTCTACCCGTCTGAGACGTTTATGGGTGACCCTGATTTCAGTAAACCTCCTCAGTTGACCTCTCCTTTGAAACCCCCAAATGTGAGCGAGTGTATAGGACCACTTCAAGAGGTTCACCTCGCCCCTTTTTTTGCTGAGATACATCCAGGAGTTTGAAGTTTGTGTGGGTGACTGACAGAGATGGTGTTCTGATGAGGAAATGGTGTTCTGATGAGGAAATGGTGTTCTGATGCCACTTCTGGGCAAGACGATTGGCCCAGTTTATCTCAAATTGTCATTCCAGTTACGATAGTCACAACAGAACCATAGTAATAATAAAGAAACACCAACTCATTCCAGAGGGGTTGTCTAAACTTTTGACTGGTACTGTATGTAAATGTGATATTTCAGTTGTATTTTCTAAATTAGGAAAAAATTCTAAAACCTGTTTTTGCTTTGTCATTATGGGTTATTGTGCGTAGATTGGCATGGCATGAAAAAGTCTTAATAGAAACGTGGAGGCAATTATTTTAAGTAAGACTTTCTCATGCCATTAACCAGCATTTCTCTCCTGTTCTATTGGTTTTAATATCAACTTTCTTTCGTTATACACAAGCCAAAAGGCACAATCCTAGTCAGCCAACCCATCATAGTAGTTGCTATTATATTCCACCTATTGCTACATTTCTAACAGATATTGTTCTCTGTCACGTATGAAACGACACATTAGGTGCGTGCTTTAGAACTATGTTTTGCATTTGGGCAAATGTTTGAAAATGACATTTTATTAGCTGCTTCATTCCAGGAATATTGCATGTTCAATAATAGACTATAGCCTTTTGACTGTAAGACGATAAGCCTGCCATTGTTGCATGTTTCCATTAAGCTCTTAATGAAAAATGTCCGGTCCTTGTATGTACGCATAGTATCAGAGGTTTCACTCGCCAAAATATGTTCAATATAAGTCCAATGCGTTTCTATGGGCTTATTTTGGGCATAAACTTGTTTCCTGTCTTCCCGCCTTGGGACGACTCCAATGGTTAGGGTGGAAACATATGCATCTCATCATTATATACAGATCTCTGATAGTATATTCTGTTGGTCACATCAATTTACATTTTAGAAAAAATTTAACTGTTTGTTGACCGGTTTATTAAGGTAAGTTAGTCAGCAAGAAAAATTGACTGAAATTTGCATCCCTCACTTCTACACAATCTAATATGACCCATGACCCTTCAAGCCAGCAAAAAGTAGAACAAAAAGTAAGCAAAAATGCCCAGTCATCAAGCTAGGTAAGAGATCATTATTAAATATGTGAGAAGACAGAACTAGATCAGTGATCAGTGATAATTCAATAATCAATATTGAGTTGCAACTTTAGCCAATAGCCTAACAAATGAACAACTCCTACAAATAAAATACAAATACTTTTGATTGTCTTATTAAGGCAACCTCTATATTAAATGTGAGCCAGACTGCAAAGCCAGCCCGAGCCGACTGCACGCCCGACCCCCACCATTTTAGTCAATACCTCAACTCTCTCCCCATCATAACTTCCTTCCAATCTTTTTTTTATGTCTCAAGGGAAAGGTTTTGGAAAACAAAAGTTGAATAAAAACACATACACATGAACACACAGAAACAGTACGCCCTCCATATACAGTGCATTCAGAAAGCATTCAGAACCTTTGACTTTCTCCAAATTGTTACGTTACAGCCTTATTCTAAAATTGATTAAAATCATCAATCTACAGATAATGACAAAGCAAAAACATGTTTTTAGAACATTTTGCAAAATTAAAAATACGTATGTTATATTTACATACCCTTTCCTCAGTACTTTGTTGAAGAACCTTTGGCAGCGATTACAGCCTTGAGTCTTGGGTATGATGCTACAAGCTTGGCACACCTGTATTTGGGGAGTTTCTCCAATTCATCTCTGAAGATCCTCTCAGGCTCTGTCAGGTTGGATGGGGAGCGTCGCTGAACAGCTATTTTCAGGTCTTTCCAAAGATGTTCAATCAGGTTCAAATCCGGCCTCTGGATGGGCCACTCAAGGACATTCAGAGACTTGTCCTGAAGCCACTCCTGTGTTGTCTTGGCTGTGTGCTTAGGGTCGTTGTCCTGTTGGAAGGTGAACCTTCGCCCCAGTCTGACGTCCTGAGCGCTCTGGAACAATAGGTCTACACGATCTTCATAACGCATTTCCTTAGAAAGCATGAGCTCTTGAGTTGGGAAAATCTTGTGCAATACACCGACGCATGTCTTGTATTCAAGATCCTTAATGGCCTGGCTCCCCCTCCACTCAATATTTTTGTTAAACAGAAAACCCAGACATATGGCAGCAGATCCACACGGTCTGCCATGAGAGGTGACTGTATAGTTCCCCTAAGGAAAAGCACCTTTAGTAAATCTGCATTCTCTGTGAGAGCTTCCCATGTCTGGAATACACTGCCATCAGACACACATAACTGCACCACATATCACACTTTCACAAAATGCTTGAAGACATGGCTAAAGGTCAATCAGATCTGTGAACATGGTCCCTAGCTGTGTGTTGCCGCTCTCCATGTTGTCTGTTGTCTGTAGCTTGTGAGGTGTGGAAACACATTGTTGCTTTTATGAATTTTGACTTGCTGCTTTTTGTTCTATGCTGCTCTGTCTGTATGCTACGTCTTGCTTGTCCTATGTAGCTCTGTCTGTATGCTATGTCTTGCTTGTCCTATGTTGCTATGTCTTGCTTGTTCTATGTTGCTATTGTCTATATTGTAATTGTTTTTAATAACCTGCCCAGGGACTGCGGTTGAAAATTAGCCGGCTGGCTAAAACCGGCACTTTTACTGAAACGTTGATTAATGTGCACTGTCCCTGTAAAAATAAAAAATGAACTCAAACTCAAACTCAAACTATACAGATTTTTTTTTTTCTTGTATTGATGACGGTATTTGATTGGGGAATGGGGATACATTTTTATGATGGAAAATTATACTACACACACTGTTTGTACTCATGTTATAGTCAATTCTTTACTTAACTTGTATGTATTATTTGTAATAAAATATGACTAGTTATAATGTATGTATTTTCTTTAACTGGTAAAAGGTTTGTAGTTTGCATGTTTCAGTAATTATTAACATGTTTAAATAGTTGTAAATCTCTTGATTTAGCTTTTGGTATATTTGGCTTTTTTATTTATTTATTTATTTCCATTATTTCCATTGAAGAAAGCAATAATTCATCAACACACTACTGTAAATAAATGTATACTACCTGTTATAAAAACAGAAATTGCTCCCCATAAATAAATGGTGATAAATGTCATTCGGGTTTCACAGCCCATAGGATTTGGATCATTATCAGGTTATTAGATATATAAGCTTCAGTAACAAAATAAAACCATGGTTGTAATAACACTTTAAACCGGTAGCTTGTAAATGTGTGAAATGTGTTTGTTTTGGGTCCACACTGGTAAGTTAACTTATGTAAATTAGACAGTCACGTCTTCTGAAACACTGGTTAGGGAATAACACTTTCCATTCAGCTTCAGGCAACTTTGATGTTCGGGCTTGATCACAGCTGTAGTGACTACTTCTATCCGTCACGCCCATTGTTGCTTATCCATTGTTCACTAGATATATCAATGTAATTACACCCAACACAATGTTGAAAAACTGAATGCTTCCCACCATTAGATCACATAACTAGACGTGAGCTGGATGTGATCCCAACGCTGCCTCCAATGTAGCGAAAGAAATTGAAAGCTGCAACAGGGACTCTAACCAGGGCTCATACGTGGGCTCTAATAGCCTAGTACGCCTCTGGGCAGAGACAGTAGGTCAACAATGCTGGCATATGTTACATGACTGACCCGACCGTAATAATCATCATGAAACAGCCTTGGAAGTGCCATTAGTGCAAAGCCAACAATGTTATTTTACCTGTTTAACTGCATTGATATGGCTTAATTGATTATAGTGCAGACTCGTTACAGTGGCAAATACCATGCAGTTGCAGTTTCCCGTAATTAAAATGTATCCCCAATCAAATACCTTCATCGATACCACAAAAAAAAAAAGAAATACAGCTTTTTACTCCAATCTGGCAACCCTCATAAAATCCAACATAGCACCAGTATCCCAAAGTATTAAGCGAAAATCAGCATAGAAAACAGCATAGGCATTAATAGTCAAATATAATATATTTATGTTTTTATTTTAAGTATTTCGGTGACAACCTGGTTGATTAACAACATTGGGTTGTAAACACATTTGTTTTTTGACATAAATGTGGGACACAAAAACCAAAAGCAGTGTAGAACACTATTGCACAAAATGCATTTGCTCCAATAACTTTCCTAAGATTGTCCCCCCGCCCCCAAAATGTATTTTTCTATGAATGAAGCCTCACAAAAAGTGTATTTTCCTACGAATTCACTCATACAAAAATGTGCTTTCTGTCACACGAATTAAGCCACAATCTGCTGAAATCCTTTGGGTAAATATTTGCAGGAATTGAGTGTGAGATTGTGTTGTTTCTATTGATGGATTTTTACAAGGCTACTTTGAAGCAAGGTAAGACTTGCCTCATTATTTGAAGTAAAGTTGAGATTGAGTTGAGACTGAGAAATAACTCCTTTTTAAATCATAGCCACAGAAGTTAACACAGGATTGCATTTAGAATTATTATTTGTTGCACAATGACTGTGATTACAAAAGCAGGTTTCACTCCAATAGCCCACAGGCTTTTTAAGGAGCTACTCTCGCTCTGTCTGACAGGTGGTAGGCTATTCCGCTCATCAAACAAGGCTCTTTATGCTGTGCCTGTGTGATAAATAAAAATTGCAACCAACGAAAATACAAACATGCCAATTTAATTCCACACAATTATGAAAATTAACCTATAGACCAACAATGCAATAGAATGACTCGCAAATAAACTCAGTAAAAAAAGAAACATCTCTTTTTTTCAGGACCCTGTCTTTCAAAGATAATTAGTAAAAATCCAAATAACTTCAGATCTTCATTGTAAAAGGTTTTAAACACTGTTTCCCATGCTTGTTCAATGAACCATTAATGAACATGCACCTGTGGAACGGTCATTAAGACACTAACAGCTTACAGACGGTAGGTAATTAAGGTCATTAATTAAGGTCTGAAAACTTAGGACACTAAAGAGGCCTTTCTACTGACTCTGACATACACCAAAAGAAGGATACCCAGGGTCCCTTCTCATCTGCCTGAACGTTCCTTAGGCATGCTGCAAGGAGGCATGAGGACTGCAGATGTGGCCAGGGCAATAAATTGAAATGTCCGTACTGTGAGATGCCTAAGACAGGGCTTTAGGGAGACAGGACGGACAGCTGATCATCTTTGCAGTGGAAGACCACGTGTAACAACACCTGCACAGGATCGGTACATCCGAACAGCACACCTGCGGGACAGGTACAGGATGGCAACAACAACTGCCCGAGTTACACCAGGATCACACAATCCCTCCATCAGTGCTCAGACAATCCGCAATAGGCTGAGAGAGGCTAGACCGAGGGCCTGTAGACCTGTTGTAAGGCAGGTCCACACCAGACATCACCGGAAACAATTTCACCTAAGGGCACAAACTCACCGTCGCTGGACCAAACAGGACTAGCAAAAAGTGCTCTTCACTGACGAATTGCAGTTTTGTCTCGGATGGTCGGATTCACGTTTATCGTCGAAGGAATGAGCATTACACCGAGGCCTGTACTCTGGGGCAGTGTCACAGCATCATCGGACTGAGCTTGTTGTCATTGCAGGCAATCTCAACGAAGACATCCTTCTCCCTCATGTGGTACCCTTCCTGTAGGCTCATCCTGGCATGACAATGCCACCAGCCATACTGCTCGTTCTGTGCGTGATTTCCTGCAAGACAGGAATGTCAGTGTTCTGCCATGGCCAGCGAAGAGCCCGGATCTGTTGGGACCTGTTGGATTGGAGGGTGAGGACTAAGGCCATTCCCCCCAGAAATGTCCTGAAACATGCAAGTGCCTTGGTGGAAGAGTGGAGTAATATCTCACAGCAAGAACTGGCAAATCTGGTGCAGTCCATGGGGAGATGCACTGCAGTACTTGATGCAGCTGCAGGCCACACCAGATACTGTTACTTTTGAGTACAGTACAGTTATGGATAAAATACTAGATTACCATATCAAATTCCTTATATTAAGCAAACAAGACGGCACCATTTTTAAAATTGTATTTATTTACAGACAGCCAGGGCATACTCCATTATTCAGACATCATGTACAAACAGTATTTGTGTTTAGTGAGTCCACCAGATCAGAGGCATGACATCTCATTATATTGACACGGTGTGTGAATTGGACAATTTTGCTGTCCTTCCAAAGCATTAGCTTTTGTGTGTCGGGGAAAATGGGGGTAAAAAGTCTGTTTTCTTTACGAATGTAGTAGAACAAGTTGTTAAAAATACAAATAGTAAAGTACAGATACCCCCAAAAACTACTAAAGTAGTACTTCAAAGCATTTTTACTTAGTTACTTCACACCACTGCCTCAGCAAAAGTTGGTGCAGGTTTGTTCAGTAGCTGGGGCATGTTCCCCACCAGAAGCCAGGGTGTAGGGACCGGCCAGTGGAGAGGTTGCCTACCTGTACACCTCATAGAAGACCAGACCAAACAGCAAGGTTGGGCCCACACTCCAGCCTTACAACCTTCATGCCTGTGTGTAGTATAGTTTTGAAATTGCAATAACTAGCTTTTAGTAGTTATCATGAGCACTTATTCAGTCCACCTATTCATAAGCATACATTCTTACTTGCATCCTTCCTTTCCTACCTCTGTCCCCTACTGTTCTGGTTTACCTGAGACTAACAGGAAAAGTTCTACCAGACTGTATACATTTGAGAGAAAAACATTCCTCAGAGGCATTTCTAGGAAAATGTTCACTTGGGTGACAACCACTACCATTATGTAATAACTGAAATCTGTAACTTTAGAATCAACAAATGTATGAATCAATAATACTACAGTGACATTGTATGCAATACATGCCAATACCAGTGTCCTGCTGATTAAATCCATGTTCTAGTATAGCAGCTGCAGTTATGTAAATCATTACCGAAGATGATCGTGAAAAACATACTGTACTGCATTGTACGTAGAGCGACAACAATTTGCTGTCCCAATCGGCTATTTTAAAAAACAAAAAAACAAGGCAGTGTTTTCCAGGACAGATTAAGAATCTCTATTAAACATTTTAGTCCAGGATTTTTTTTAAACGATTTGACCTTTATTTAACTAGGCAAATCAGTTAAGAACTAATTCTTATTTACAATGACGGCCTACACCGGCCAAACCCAGACGACGCTGGGCCAATTGTGCGCACAATCACGGCCGTTTGAGATACAGCCTGGATTAAGTTTAATCTGTCTGGGGAAACTGGCCAAAATTGTCTGCAGTCAACAAATAGTCACCAAAAACAAAGTGTTTAAAGTATTTTTGGGGGACTTTGTTATTCATTTTAAAATGTTGACACTTACTATAGGTATTTTTGGCACAACATACAGTGCCTTAATTGTGCCTTAATAATTCACACCCCTAGACTTTTTCCACATTTTGTTGTTACAACCTACATTTAAAATTGAGATTTTTTTGGGTCACTGGCCTACACACACACACAATACCCCATAATTCCAAAGTGGAATTATGTTTGTAGAAATGTTTAATTAATAAAAAATGAAAAGCTGAAATATTCACATAATTCACATTATAAATTGCATGGATTCACTAGGTGGGCAATAGTGTTTAACATGATTTTTGAATGACTACCTCATCTCTGTACCCCACACATACCTTACAGATAATTGGCTCAGTCGAGCAGTGAATTTCAAACAAAGACCAGGAAGGTTTACCAACGCCTCGCAAAGAAGGGCACCTATTGGTAGATGGGTAAAACTAATAAAAAAAACAGACATTGAATATCCCTTTGAGCATGGCAACGTTATTAATTATACTTTAGATGGTGTATTAATACACCCAGTCACTACAAAAATACAGGCGTCTTTCCTAACTCCGAAGAGGAAGGAAACCGCTCAGGGATTTCAACATGAAGCCAATGGTGACTTTAAAACAGAATTTCAAAACAGAATTTCAGAATTTAATGGATGTGGTAGGAGAAAACTGAGGATAGATCAACAACATTGTAGTTACTCCACAATACTAACCTAAATTGACAGAATGTAAAGAAGGAAGCCTGTACAAAATTAAATTATTCTGAAACTGTTGCATCCTGTTTGCAACAAAGTCCTGAAAAAAAGTGTTATGTTTGGGGCAAATCCAATACATTACTGAGTACCACTCTCCAAATTTTCAAGTATAGTGGTAGCAGCATTGCGTTATGGGTATGCTTGTAATCGTTAAGGACTGGGGAGTTTCAGATAGTTCCGTTCTGTTTCTTAATGTTGATGACTAAGCAGAGGAAAAATCCTATAGCGGAAAACCTAGTTCAGTCTGCTTTCCACCAGACACTGGGAGATGAATTCACCTTTCAGCAGGACAGTAATCTAAAAACACAAGGCCAAATCTATACTGGAGTTGCTTACCAAGACGACAGTGAATGTTCGAGTGGCCGAGTTACAGTTTTGCCATAAATCTATGGCAAGACCTGAAAATGGTTGTCTAGCAGTGATCAACAACCAATTTGACAGAGATTGAGGATTTTTTTTAACAACAATGGGCAAATGTTACACAATCCAGGTGTGGATTAGACATACCCAGAAAGACTAAGCTGTCATCACTGCCAAAGGTGCTTCTACAAAGTATTGAGTCAGGGGTGTGAATACTTATGTAAATTCCACGCATGCATTTCATTTCCTATAAAATGTGCAAAATATTTCTACAAACATGTTTTCACTTTGTCGTGAATGTGAATTGTAACAATTGAATCCATTTTCAATTCAGGCTGTCACAACAAAATGTGGAATAAGTCAGGGTGTATGAATACTTTCTAAAGGCACTGTAACTATCTGATAGGGGTGGGCATGATATATATATATTTGACAAATATCAATTCAAAGCTTTTATCCTTAAGCAAGCAAAGTATGAGTACAGCTAATATTTTTACCTACTTCCTTTACACAATAAAATAAACACTTTTTGGACCCCTTCAAAAATGGGGGTATTAAAATATGACATTTGTATCACAAATCAATGTAAGGAGACCAAAGGAAAAATGTTAAAAATGTACAAAAATGATCAAATTCATTTAAAAAGTAGTGTGACCAAATTATGTAAATGTTCGATTATATCGTTTTTGTTTTGTCATGGTGAAGGACCATAAAACCTAATTCAATGAATATGCTATGTGAGCACAGTTTAGAATTCAAAGTTCATTTCTTCTGTTGGATGTAATTGAGGTTGACATGTCGTCGTCCTTGGGGGAGGAGCGGGAAATGCTGACTGGGGTGCACCACAGAACCTGGGGCGGAGTCAAGACAAACAAGGAAGTAAAGTTAACTGCTGTAGGGGCATTTTTCTAAGATTGAAGGGGTAAATAATTTAGATTACATTTAGTAAAAAAGTATACTAAATGAGAGGTGGCATCCTAGCAGTACATCTCTTGACCCTGTGTCTGTCTCTCGCTCTCCCTCTCTCCTCTCGCTTTCTGAGCCTCTTACTTTGGGACATGACGGGCTTGCCGGGTTGTGGGTAGCACCCGTTGCCCTGCTGGATGAATTTCTGTGGCATGCGGTAGGGCCAGGACGGGGACTGGGAGTAGTGGGCTGCGTTGCTGTGCTCCCAATTCCTAGAGCCCTGCTGACTCACCCCCCCAAACTGGGTCTGGTAGCCCGGATCTGCGGGGGGAGGGAGGGTGGAATGGAGAGGTCTTCAAATTCGGTACAGCAAAACATCCTTGGAATTTAAAACAAACAAACTAAGCCAACTACAATAATTTGATAATATCCTTCTGTCCTAGCACCAGTTTTTTGTGAACAGTAAATTAAGTGTGTAGCCAAAACCACTCGTGTCTCTTACCTGACCACACAATCAGCACCGTTAACAGGGAAACAGACAGTTACTGCTAAAGACTCCCAGAACAAGGACAGAATCTGACCACAGTCAGTCAAATAAACAAAGACGTGGACAGAATGACACAGACAGTCAGACCTAACACAGACAGACAGTGCCACCCAGTGTGTACCTGACTTGCCCACAGTGCCATTAGCCACCAGTGACCCTTGCTGTGCCAGGTGGTTGTGCCAGTGCCCATCCAGTCCCGGCCCTCCTCCCAACCCCATGGGCCTCCCCGCCGGCTGGGCGAAGATGATGCTGGGGTCATTGAGGTTCATGGGGCTGCCACCCACCGGAGACCCCCCTGGGCCGGTGTTCCCATTCCCTTGCCCAGGGGCCTGGCGTAAGGGGAATTTCAGGCCAGGCGGGGAGGGCCCTTCAGGGCCACTGGAGGTCTGGAGGACGGGGCCATGGATGGGCCAGGAGGTGGAGGGGTGGTGAGGTTGGTGATGGGCCTGGTGTCCCTGGGACAGGTGTGATTGGTGCTGGTTGTGGTGGGACGGCAGTACCCCCAGAGCAGTGAGAGCTCCAGGGTGGTGGTACTGGCTTGGGTGGGAGGGAGGGAAGCTAAAGAGAGAGAGGGGAACCTGGGGCTGCTTGTGGGGTACCCCTCCAGCGGAGGTGGAGGTCTTGGAAGAGGAGGGCTGGGGGGAGCTGGAGGATTGGCTCGAACCCTGGGAGAACAGGGTGGGCTGAGGGGAATAGGGCGGAGTCTGGCGGGAATCAGACTGGACAGAGAGACCGAGAGAGCAGAGTTGGAGAGACAGCAAGGGAGCAGGAGGTAGTGGGAAAGACAGGAAAAAAAAGAAAATAAATGTATCATACATACATACATACATACAAGTATTGATAGATAAAGAAGCTAGCTGCAACAGTACTCAATGCATTACATTTGAACATGGTTAGGGTGGCTAAGGGAGAGAGAGACAATTCCCTGTTGTACTCACACATTCGGAAGGTTGTCTGGTGCGTCCAGGGAGGTCCTGGGGAGGTTGGGGGATGGGGATGGACTGGGAGCTTACCATGGCTCGCACTATGTGGGAAACTGGAAGAAACAGAAACCAACCACCACATACATTACTCTGTCCCACTGCTGCCCTGTGCTGGGCAGTACTAGTAATGAGAAAATACAGGTCTTCAATCATGAATTAGTTACTGTATACATAGCTGGTAAATACTCTTGCTGTGATCCACTAGCTCAGATAATAAATAAATAAATCAAACATTGTGGACCACTCAAATAAAGTTGAGCTTCTAAACACAATCATAGTCAAACTTGGTACAGTATTTTCTTTGGTATCAGTTAATATACATTACGTCACCTGTACCCATTAAAAAGTAGTCAAATAAAAGGACATTGAGGTGTGTGTGTGTGTGTGTGTGTGTGAGTCTGTACCTGGTCCCCCTGCGGCTTTCTGTCTAAGGTGGCGGTGCTCTGGGCAGTCCCGCCGTACATGACCAATTTCACCACACTGGAAACAGCGACGCTCCCGTGGCTCATGATCGTCTCCATCCTTGACATCCTCCTCTTTTTCGTTCTCCTTCTTCTTCATCCCCCTTTTTGGACAAATGACACACACACGCACAGAAACAGAGGATTCGTTCAATCAAACATGGAAACACCACCCAACATAGGTTCAAATAATATATACTATGCCTGTTGCAATAGAACCATCAGACAAAAGTGCAAACCGGTGACACCTGGCACTGCAAGCATGCTAAAGCAAATGTTCAAAGTATTGAAAATGTTTTAAATAGTATTTGAACCCAGGTCTGCACACACAAACACGTTCCCAAAAAACTCACTGATGTTCTCTCCCTGTGTACCTGCGTCTTTTGGGGCAGTCCTTCATGTAATGACCGATCTTGCCACAGATCCGACAGCACCTGTCATTAGGTGCAAGTTCCCCGTCCGTGAGCACCTTGGAGTCAAAGAAGTAGTTCTGTACCACAGAAGAAAACATTGTTAGACATGAGAACAGACTTTACTTAGACAAATGGAACCATTTGATACGTGTTCATAAATGCAACTCCGTGTCAAGGCAACAATGCCCATTCTTACAATGTGTTTCAGAGTGCCGATCTTGGATCAGGTCCCATTCTTACTCATTGTCATTTAAAAAGGCAATGAACCTATACCAGCACTCATACTCGAACACTCTGTTAATACAGTCCTATTCCTAATGTGTGTCATACCGCCTCTATGCCAGGCTGGGGGTAGAAAGGAGTACCAAACAGCTTCCTGCCGTTGATAAAGGCCTTCATGATGAAGTTAGTCACTGAGGAGAGAGAGAGGGGAGGTGTGTTAGGGACCATGATCACAGAAATACTAGAGACAACACAGAATTGGCCTCCTAAGGATGACTTTAGGAGACATAGTTCACTTACTTTTGCGAGAAACTCCAGCACCAAGATTGTGATTCAAGTCGAAGGGATCTAAGGAAAACAAAAAAAGTCTGTCATCAGTGATCAAATTGGTCCTTTCATCATCACAACAATGTGACTGAGAAGGATAGTTTCACTACCTTCGATGGCGATGCACTTGGAGGTCCACTGCTTCTCGAAGGTGGTGAGACGTTTCCTCTGGCGGATGCTGATGACGAGCTCCTTAAAGTCAAACTCTTCAGTGTAGAACCTGAGCAGGCCCAGCCACAGCTCCCCCACAGTCTCACGGTTCTGCGGAAGCTCTGGCAGACGCTGACGCTACGGGGGATGTCAACAGATAGTGAGCTTTATTATATTCAGAACTTTTAGAGAACGCTTTTGACTACAATGACTAGTAAGCAACAACAAAAACATAATTTAGGAAAAGCAGGCATGTAGGATGTTACATTCAGTAGTGTTGATGACCAAACAACTCACCAGTTCCTCAATGTCATCAAAGAAGAAGGCATTCCAACCATCCACCATCCTCTGTGGTACAGAATGTCCATCAAAGACCTAAGAAAAAGATCAACATTGGGTTATTTCCTTAAGTTTTTTATAAATCCTTTTACAAAAGTCTTTCAGCATGTTCTGTTGGTGTGGGCTACGTCCATACAGACAAGCTGTATAAGTAACCACTTTGGGGTTGTAAAAAGGGTTAACAGAGGGTAAGTAAACAGTACCTCTTGGAGAACAGGGATGACAGGGGGCTGTCTCTGCTGCAGGAAGTAGAGCACCATGAGGATGTAGGCATAGGATGACAGACTTCCTCTGGACGCGTCACCTATGTCACAGCGCTTCGCAAACACCTTCATGGTGTATCCCAGGAACTGCACGCGAGGGTCCAGGGCAGCGTAGGTAGCCAGCATTCTGGTGTTGTGTTGAGCCTGGAAGAGGACTGATGCCAATGAATCCATACAGATGCATGCATTTAATTGCTTAACCTCTTGGGTAGGGGGCAGTATTTTCACCTCTAGATGAAAAGCGTGCCCAAAGTAAACTGCTTGTTACTCAGGCCCAGAAGCTAGGATATGCATATAATTGGTAGATTTGGAGAGAAAACACTAAAGTTTCTAAAACTGTCTGTGAGTATAACATATGTGGAAACCCCAAGGAAAACCCAAGAACAAACCATCCAGGGGAAAAAAATTGAGGTCATAGGATTTTCCAATTGTTTTTTATGGGATACCCTTATTATTAGGAACCTGGTTGCAGTTCCTATGGATTCCACTAGATGTCAACAGTCTTTAGAAATTGTTCAATGTTTTGAGAAATGAAGAAGTAGTGCTATTCATTGTAAGTGTCACTCCAGGTGGACTCTACTGTTTTGATGCGCATGAACTGGAGCGCGCTTCACGTTGTTTTTGTCCGGTATTAATCGATTATTTACGTTTTAGGGTACCTGAGGTTGGATTAGGGGCATTGTTTGAAATGTTTGGACCAAGTTCATAGGTAACTTATTAGATACTTTGTGGACGAGTTGAAACCGGTGTATTTCTGAATCAAACTCGACAAATAAATTGACATTTTTGGGGCATAAAGAAGGACATTATCGAACAAAAGGACCATTTGTGATGTTTCTGGGACATTTTGGAGTGCCAACAGAAGAAGATCTTCAAAGGTAAGGCATGAATTATATCGCTATTTCTGACTTTTGTGGCACACCTGCCTGGTTGAAATATGATTTTCATGTGTTTGTATGCGGGGCGCTGTCCTCAGATAATCGCATGGTTTGCTTTCGCTGTAAAGCCTTTTTGAAATCTGACACAGCGGCTGGATTAACAATAAATTAAGTTTAATGTTGATGTATAACACATATTTTCAAGAACGTTAAATATTTGAATTTGGTATTTTAGCATTTCCCGCACTGCAATTTCACCGGATGTTGGCCAGGTGGGACACTTCTGTCCCACCCGCCCATAAGAACTTTTAAGCTAGTAAGCAAGTATGTAGATAATAGCAACTTAGCTTGAGTTACAAAAGGACCTGTTAACCAGTGACTGACGCTTACCAGAGTGTTATAGAGGCTTATGTCTGCCTCCAGTCCGCTCTGTCTGTGTTCAAACTTCACAATAGGCACTTTGGCTGTTGTGATAGGCAGGATGTTCCTCAGACCTGACATGGGAAAACACAGGTTAATCAATCACCAAGTCACAAAATATGACTGTCTACTCTGTACTCATAGCAAGCAGTCAAACCTTGCATTCTGAAAGGAGTCAATGTAATGTGTTGTGGACGAACTGGTCTCTTACCTGTGTGTTTCTTTAGCACCTTGGCTAGGCCTTCGATGATCTCTTTGCAGTTCAACTTCTGTTGGTAGAGGTAGACATATTTACATCTCAGAATGACTAGGGAGATGAGATCCGACAATGAATTGAAGGCTTAGTTTAAAATGTCAAAATGGGTGCCAGTCTAGTGAGTTAATGTACCTCTGCTGTATCATGGCCCTCCAGGGTCATACAGATGTCCAGGTCGCTGTCACGGAAACCAAAGCCGTTCTTGGAGGAGCCAAACAAACACAGCTGGGCATTGTCTGTAGAATGATATCACAGATGTTTTATAGTAACACACTGAAGTGGTAACACTGTATAGGAAGTTCCGTATTCCTTTACACTGCTGTTACATATGCAACTCAGTTGTTATCTGTACGTACCATTGTACTCCTTTTGTATGAACCTCTCCAGACTACCCAGGATCTGCTCTCTCTTCTGCTGCTCTCCAGGGGAAGGGGACAGCTCATCTACAAACACAACAGATATTTAACAAAAAAAACAGGAAAATAAAAATGATATTTAGCGTGCTTGAGTATTCCTGTGTGTGTTATTTAAGTATATATATTGTTTTTACCAGTGTATGGTTAAAGACACCTGTCTTCGCTCCATAATATAGAAGATATGCTAGGACAAAATCTGGACAAAAAAAATCACTCAAACTCCTTCCTAGATGGCACAAGAATGTTGAACAGCGGACGACTTACGGTAGCAGAGTCGACAAAGACCATCCAGGATGTCTCTGAAGCGGTCGGTCATGGGGGGCAGCGGTTTGAGCTCGATCTTCTTGAAGTCCTCAGGACACTCGTCCTTCAGATGGCCATCTCTCTTACATGTGCTGCACACGACTGTAGGAGGCTGCAGGGGGGATAATCAAATAATAAAGAGGATTGACCTGTTGGAAAGCAGAACCTGTGAACATCCAAATGACCAGAAACTCATTAAGATAATACCTGAAAACTATGGTAAAGACCTGCTTTCTCATAAACTTCAAGCCAAATCCATGAGTCAAACTATTACAATTATGGCAAAGGAGTTCTGGAACTTACATAAAGATATACAAAATGTGCTGTCAAATCAGTTATAGAATTGACATTGTCCATTGGAAAACAAGTTTGATGAGTAAGGTGTTACCTTTCCGCCAGTGAAGATCATTCTGTCAAAGATATAGTGCAGATCTTCTGGTGCAATGTGTCCCTGCTTCTCTGACACATGGTTCTCCTCCTCTTCATCCCTATCCAGTAGGCCGTTATGGGTTGAGGCGGAAGAAGGCTCCAGAGTGGTGCCAGGCTCCGCTACAGCCCCATCCGTAGAAGTCCCCCCCCCACTAAGGACCAAGTCCATAAGCCCGCCATTCAATGCCCTCTCCTCCTTCTCCTGAGTCCGCTCAGCCCGTTCCTCTTCATCACTCTCACCATCCTCCTTCTGACCTGTCTCAGAGCTCTGACTTTTCCCTTCATTCCCATCGCCCTGTCCACCTCCACTCTTCTCAGACCCATCTTCACCCTTTCTCTCGCCTTCCTCCTGCTTCATGCCCCCATGTTTGGTTATATTCTTGCCTCTCTGCTGCTCCACGGTGTTTCGGTCCTTGCTCTGCGGGCAGGCAAAGTATTTGTAGGCGGTGCGGAAGCGCTCCTGGATGTACTCAAAGACCATTTGACTGTTGAGGCTGCGTGCGACGTTCCTCTTCAGGGCAAACGGATCTGAGAGAACAGGAAATGGAGGATGACGACTTGAAAGGTGGTAGTGGGGTGTAGAAACTCACTGAGAAATCTAATAATAAAAAATAAGAGGTCCTTCTGACCTTTCCAACCCCAACCTATTAACCCCTGGTACTTCAGCAGGCTCATTGAGGGAGACAAATAGTAATGTCAAAATAGGTAACAAAGGAGTCTAGTCACACATAAAAATGTATTGTGTAAAACAAACCTGATTGTCTGTCATGTAGAATACAATGACATGTCAGCTCTATTGAGTACGTTTCTATCGTTTCACCTCTCCGAATACACCCCCATTTAGCGGTCTCTCCCCGCCCCCTCTCTGTCACTTACCCTCGATTGCCAGCCTGCGTCGGGGCCAGTTCTTCATGTCTCGAGAGAGAAGTTCTTTGAGGCGGATGCTGATGATGTGTTCCTCCAGGGCAAACTCCAGCGTGTAGAACCTCAGCAGCTCTAGCCACAGCTGGCCCAGGGAAACACCCTTACCCAGGTCCAAGGATAGACGCGTCTGGGAGGGACAGAGTGGGAAATACACTATGTCAATGACATAGGCTTAGTTCAGGAAGCGCCATAAAAAAATATATATTATTGAAAGCCATAGTAACGGTCACATTCTCTCCTCGTTCACTTCCCTTCATGGACTGTGTACTTATGAAAGTTGTCATTAAGTGTTACCAAAAGACTGGTGTCAGATTTCTCTCGAGCTAGCTTATGCAAAACAATCTAATAAATCCATAAAGGGGAGAGTGAGCAAATGTCCACTTTTTGGGAAAAGTGAAGAAATTCAGAACTCGACCATATTGTGAGTGTGCTGTTTGCAGAGCCAGTGAGTAGTCCCTCCCCTCCCGGACTACTCACCTTCCCCGCTACATGCCGGTTCTTCACATCAGGTTTCTTTTGCTCAGACTTGGCCTTCCGTCCTTCCCCCCTGCCATCCCTCCGTCCCTCTGTACTGGGGGATCTGTGCTCCCACCCCACAAATATATCCATCTCTATCCCCGTCAGATGATACTCGTCCACATGCTTCACGTCAAAGCCTTCAATCTGAAACAGAACACAACATAGCTTAGCTATCAACAACAGAAAAGCCAGCAACATGTTATGACTTGTCACTTGAAAGTAATTTATTACTTTCAAATGTGCCTGTCATAATGGTGACCAGTTCTATTAACATGATCAAATGCGTGACAAAGAGAACGATGTCCACTCTAGTTATTATATTTCTGTGGTGTCACCTACCCAGTAGCCGAAGTAGACAGGGAGGATGGGCTCCCTGCGTTGTTGGAGGAAGAAGATGACCATGAGAGAGAAGGAGTAGGAGGGGATACCCCCTTCCGCCTGGCAGTCAATGTGGCACAACTAGAGGAACGGAAACAACCAAATATATCATTGTCTCTGGTCAGGGGCTGTTGGTGTCATCAAAACAACTAAAGCTACAGTATGCAAAGGTATGTCGAGCCATCATATCATTGACTCATTACAATGAAACCCACAGACAAATACAGTAAACTTTAAGAACTGTTGGCATGAAGAGGTTTAGGTTTAGTCAGCAAAGGCCTGAACATTGAAAAAGTGTCATCATCAAAAGCACTAGATAGATACCATTTACATCATATGATGGTATACTATCCATTAAAGAGAATGTCCCCCAGGCCAGCCTTACCTTAGCCCAGAGGCGGAAGGCCAGGACCAGAGGCACCAGTCTGGGTTCCAGTCTAGCCAGGGCAGCCAGGTGGTTGGTAGTGAGGCAGGCTACGTCATTACCTGCACTCACCGTGCACAACAACCTACTGTGGAGACAACAAACTCATCAGGGTTGTATTCATTAGGCACCAAACGGAAGAAAACTGACTGAAACAGAGAGGGGCTACCTGAAAAAAACTCATTTTTGTTTTCTGTTGCAAAATGTATTGCTATAATGTGCCCAGGAATGAAAACCATCCAGCAACTCAGAGGATATTTCAAACAGTAGTATGTTGTAAATAGATCAAAGTAGAGCTAATAGAAAGCAGTAGAGTTGACATTCCACTGACCTGTTGACATCTCTGCAAAACACTACCGGAACTTTGGCGTGAAAGTCAGACTCCACCTCAGAATATTCAGCTGTAAAGAGAAAGGTGAACATTCTTTGACTGCTCCCAAACTCAAAGACAACAACATTATCTCCTAGGCTGGCTCCCCAATTGACATACTGTAACTTCTGAAAAAAAGAGGGGTTGTATTAAAACTAACGTGCATTAGTTATCAGGTTTTCTATAAATGTTCTCGTTTCATAACAACATTCTTCATTCAAAGAGGTTAATATGGACTCTCCAGCCTAACACACAACTCAGTACAGCTCTACTCTTCCCTGCTCTGGCCTGTGGGCTGGAACAAAGAGCTCACTGACTCTGTCTGGTGCCACAACACAATCCTCCTTGTGCTGAATCTACAGTCGCTCTCTACACTGACAGTGTTTATTCATGCAGGGCTGTTCAACACTCACTGCTGTTCTTCAGGATTTCCAGTACTAGTATCAGCACATCTGGTTGGGTCATCTGGAGAGACAACAACAGCATGTCATTTGTTAGTCAGGGTCGGCATCAAAGTTGATCATATCAAATTCAATCAAATGCATTCATTAGGGGTGTCAATTTGGTTAACTCGGTTCGGTCCGCACTGTTAAATGTGTTTTGTTTTACAGTGTCCTGTTTAGAAGTCCTATTATTCACAGGTACTTGGATCCTCTTAACTAATAAGCACTACCCAAATCAGTTAAATCCTATCCAAGACAATCATGTTGAAGAGCAATCGCTGATCATCCGATACAGACTGACATTGAGGTGATGATGCAAACCAAGGCCATGTCCCAATAGTCTTGAATAGCCTCCTTCCCTTGTTTGCCATGTATTGATTAACCCTGATGTAACTGTTAACTCCAAAGATACGTCTTAACACTAACAACAATTTGATGTGCACCCACTTAACATTTATATAACTTGCATTAGTGGTTAGGTGAGAACACAACAAAGACTTACAGTGGAGGGGTAGGTGACGTCAATGTTAATGTCACTTGTCTTGAAGGCAAATCGGGTGAGACAGGAGCCGTAGAGCCGAAGGGAGCAAACTGGATAAGAAACAACACCAAAAGCCATACATTAAACAGCATTATACATGATTCAGATCATATAATCTCCCTACTAGTGTTGTCACGATACCAACATCTCACTCATCATATGATAGCAGGACAAGTATCACGATACCATGAGGTATCGCGATACCACTAGGAAAAATGTCAGTGGCCTTAGCGTCCTGTTCGCGCTGTTCCCTTTTTCAAAATGTTTTGCGGATTTGCTACACGAAATCCAGTCACCGATATTCACACTTCTAACTCAATACAACACATTGGATTGAACCTTACTGTTCAGTGTATCATTTAATACTGCATTGGTTTGGTCCAACAGAATCAGGCATATGGACACCGAAACCAATATACATTATTTTACTGTAATAGAGGAGAAGTTAGCCTTTCTAACCATACCCTGTTTATGTTTCAACTCCTCAAATTTCGAGGACAACAGACACTACTAAAATGGATGTACCAATGAACAATCATTCTGAAGAATTAATGCTCAGTTTGTCGCATGCACATTACCGTACCACGTATCGCTAGCAGCATTTTTATCAAATAATGATTGTTATACTAGCTGTTTAGGGAAAGAAAGAAAAAATAAAATACTAGCTGTTTAGGCTTATAAACTTGTGCAATAAACATAAAACTATTTATATAAGGAATTGGCAACTCATTCTCATTCTGAGAAATATGGTAGCCAACTTGATTTCAACATCTGAACAAAGTGGAAAGACTAGCATGCTGTTCAAACAGTAGGAGATGGACGGTTGTGCTCATAACAATTGAACTGCTTTTCCTTTCAGAGCTTATGAAATTATACCATGATCTAAGTTGACTAAACTTGAAATATAAAGATTAGCTGGCTACTCACTAGCACCTGGGATTGTGCCTGAGAGATTGTTCATGAGTCGGGTGTTTATTTTATTTTATGCCTGTTGGTTCTGTATAAATGTGTAACAAAAAGGGCATTTTTATAGACAGACCTGAAAGTCAGATCAGTGATTATTGCAACAACAACAAAAAAGCAGGTACAACTATTTTGATAAAATATTTAAATTATTAGTGGGTCTTATGGTTGTGTAAAGCATATAATTCGGCCTAGGTATAAATTCAGTGTATTTGACCTTTAAATTGTACAGAAAAAAGCTTCTTTAGAGATAATATTTTGTTTGTTGATATATATCGTGAACCGCCCATAAGTGAAAAAAAATATTTTAAAAAATAGATGAGTTTTAGGCCATATCGCCCAGCCCTAATATCAATGCATTATGATCTGCATGTCATTGTGGCAGTAAGGGGAAAACACTGCCACAGCTGCCACACGTGACATGCGCATGAAAGTGAAGTGGACATTATTGGACACGCACATTCAAGAGAAAGACCAGCTGTGGTTGCACAGCTTTCACCCATTCAGACTTTGTAGATCAGAGGCCTAGATGACAGGGATAGGAAGGATAGGAAGAGTTGGTTACCTGAGAGGTGCTGCTGGATGATCTCCTCCATCCTGTCGACCACTTCCTGTCGCACCAGGAAGTCCTGGTCTGAGATGCCGTGTTGGTTGGCCGCTCGGAGGACGGCTGCGTCAACGGCTCCGAGCTGGGCTGGGAAGGGGGCAGGCAGCGCCCGCAGCTCATTCTCTTCCTGCTTATCCTAAAACAGTTACAGCAGAGTGGAGAGGGACAAAGGCATGGTGAATCCAAATATCCAATGGCCCTGTCTAATTGACTAGGGAGAATGCTGGGGGGGGATACAGAGGAAGGAAAAATAGAGGAAAAATAAACAGACACACACATCAATAAGCTCCACTTCAAGTAAACATTTCCACTTCTAAAATGTCATAAAAATGGAAATAACCGCCTAGGTTTCCCTTCTAAGTTACAATACACATCAGTTGTCGTTGGAGAACATGATAATTATGACAAATTAAATAAAAGTAGCTTTTTCTCTCACCATGATGTTCTTCTTGTGTCTTTTCTCCTTGATGTGTTTGTGTGCCCCCTGTATGTTCTCAATGTGTACAGAACACAGCTTGCATAGATACTGGAAGTTAGGGTATTCAGGAGACGGCTGTAGAGGCGGAGATAGAGCAGTGAAACCAATCACATGTAAGAGATGATGATATGATAGTGCCCCACCCCTCTGCCCTGTAGACATGGAAACCTTAACTCTACGTCTTGAGCTGTTGACTATTAGCATTGAAACAGTTTTACCTGGTGATAATTCTAATTAACCAATTACAAGTTGATAGGACTTAAACATTAAATGCACTATGCATTGTGGTTTGAATACTGCAACACAGAATAAAACAATAAATAGAAATCCCATGATGGTAGTGACTGACCATTACTGCTTATCCCTTAGCCATAATTGATTCGCATTACTTTAATAAAATATTTAATTGGATGACTATTTATTCCAAGTCCTCATCTCTATAGAGCTGCTGCCTATGCTGTCAGACAAAATCACAATTTGATTAGTTCTTCAAAGTAAATACGGCCTACTTTTATGCCTGCTGAACAGGCTACCAACTATGTCAAATCACTTAGATCATGCATTTTCAAGTACACCTTGCAAAGCAACTGCTTTCTACCCCTCTCACGTGTTCTTTTCTCTCTGTGTCAACTAGGTCTCTGTGTCTGTTCCACATAGACAAGTAAGCAGGCGTGCAATGGATTATGCTCATTGTAGTTAATTACCCAATTTTCTCTGCTAAACTATGTCAAATATTGGGCCGTTGGAAACTACAACTCCCTACCATATTGCACAGTTCGGCTTAATCTGATTTATCTCTACAGAAACTGAACATCGAGCTGACAGGAAAAAAACTAAATGGAATTCAAATAATTGACCTTCTTGGATGAATAAGGTGCCCAGAGTAAACTGCCTGCTACTCTATCCCAGATGCTAATATATGCATATTATTAGTTCCATTGGATAGAAAACCTTCTGAAGTTTCTAAAATTGTTTGAATGATGTCTGTGAGTATAACAGAACTCATATGGCAGGCAAAACCGAGACAAATCCAACGAAGTGGGAAATCTGAGGTTTGTAGTTTCATTTAAGTGATTGCCTATCCAATATGATGTGTGTTTGAGGCTTCTATTGTGGAAGGGTGTTGAATAAGAGCGGTTTCAACAAGTGGACTAGGCTGAGGCCAATCAGTTGTTTACTGCCGGTCACACGGGCGCGCCATTCCTTCTTTTTCCTCTGTAATGAATACGCGATTGTCAAGTTGGAATATTATTGAGGATGTATTATAAAAAGACCCTAAGGATTGGTTGTAAACATCATTTGACATGTTTCTACAAACTGTAATGGAACACAACCTTTCGTCTGGATTTTGCGCTCACGCATTGTGCCTTTGGAATAGTGAACTAAACGCGTGAACAAATATGGACATAAATATGGACGTAATCAAACAAAACAAATATTTCTTGTGGGAGTGCATTCCAACGAAGATCAGCAAAGGTAAGTGAAGATTTATAATGCTATTTATGACTTTTGTTGACTCCACAATTTGGGGGGTAACTGTATGGCTTGTTTTTGTGGCTGAACACTGTTCTCAAAATATTCAATATTGTGCTTTTGCCATAAAGCATTTTTTAAATCTGACACAGCGGTTGCATTAAAGATAAACTTGTTCTTAACTTCTTGACGCTACCCATCCCTTTAACAAAACATTATGAACACCTAGCATCAAAGTAGCTTGGTCACGAAAATCAGAAAAGCAATAAAAATTAATCGCTTACCTTTGATGATCTTTGGATGTTTTCACTCACAAGACTCCCAGTTACACAATAAATGTTCATTTTGTGCCATAAAGATTATTTTTATATCCAAAATAACTCTGTTTGGCGCGTTATGTTCAGAAATCCACAGGCTCGAGCGGTCACGACAACGCAGACGAAAATTCCAAATAGTATCCGTAATGTCCACAGAAACATGTCTTTTATAATCAATCCTCTGAATAAATAATCGATAATATATCAACCGGCACTGTCTCTTTTTCAGTAGGAGAGGGAGAGTCAATGGCTGCCCCACTGTGTTATGCAAGCAAAACTCATGGGAACACCCAGCTATCCACCGACGCGATGTTATCTTTCTCGCTCATTTTTCAAAATAAAAGCCTGAAATTATGTCTAAAGACTGTCGACACCTTGAGGAAGTGATAGGAAAAGGAATCTGGTTGATATCCCTTTAAAATGGAGCGAAGGCAGGCTATGGAACATGTAGCTTTCAAAATAGAGGCCACTTCCTGGTTTGATTTTCCTCAGGTTTCGCCTGCAATATCAGTTCTGTTATACTCACAGACAATATTTTGACAGTTCTGGAAACTTTAGAGTGTTTTCTATCATAATCTGTCAATTATATGCATATTCTAGCATATGGGCCTATTTTTAAAAACAGAAAAATAGTGCCCCCTAGCTGAAAGAGGTTAACCGATGCGGGTCAGGTAGCTGCTTAAATAATGAAAAATAACCCAAATGTTGGTTATCAGCACCATCAGATCGATCTAACTTGAGACTGAAGCTGCCTTAAAATGTGCAATTGTGTACATAAATTCCAGTAACTAATACAGACAATACATACAGACAACAGTTGACTGATACAAACTGAGGCAACTTATTTTCTCTCCTCACCTTGACCAGTCTGTGTATGTAGTCTCTGTAGAGGCGCTCCTCAGCCTGTCTGAGACCCAGCTTCTGCTCAGAGGTCATGTTTCTACCCTGACAACGCTCGTTGACCTCCAATGCAGGCTGCCCTGTGCCCACCACAGCACCAGCCTTCTCACCTGCAAACACAGACAGGCAGAATTCTGAAACAGCTGTAGATAACAAATATTTTGACCAAGAATAGTTTCCATGGCAAAACAACAACAAGAGGTCTCTAACAGAGACATATTATAGTGGCTAATGGCTCAAACATTAACCTATAGTTATGTAAAGTATAGAATAACTCACCCGGTGACTTCTCCTTCAATGGACTTGTCTTGGTCTGTAAAGTAAGGCCTTCTTCAGATGAAGTGGCCACCATACCTGTGGCTCCTGTGTCTCTGTCTCCACCTACACCAGCCGGGCTGCGTCCTGTAACCAACGAGGGCCTAGCATCACCCCTCTGCTGCCGCTGGCCTTCAAGTCTCACCTTCCCCCTCTCCCCAGAGTTGGTCCTACCAGTTGGCCTACGAGGCTTCCCTCTCCCTGGGCCCTGAGGGCTGGCAGTGGAGGCTCTGCCTTGGTCCTTATGGTCTTCCCTGGCTGTGGTGATGTTCTCCTTGCTCCGACAGGCAGTGGCAGGCTTGGGGCACTCTCTCTGGGCTGGAGCCTCTTTCAGGGGCCTGGAGCTGGCAGAGGATGAAGCTTTGGCTCCCTTGGCCTCGTTGCGAGAGGGCTTGACTGATTTGAATGGGCTTTTTGATTCCTCCATGCCTCGATCCTGTCCTCTCCCACTCTAACTGCTACTCTGTATTGAGGATGATCAGGGTCTAGTGAGGCAGCTAGTCCAACGAAAACCTGGAGAGATGAAATGCATTCATTGTTGGCATTACCTACATTTACCTTAGAAGAGCAATAGCCTAAACTATTATTATATACTAAATAGTAATACTATCAAATCATATATTGAAGTAATTGGGTATTGATAAGAGGAACTGAGAAAGTAGCCAACGGACAGTGGCAAAACCTTTGCTGCAATGAAGTCCCAAAGGCCTGATTAAACAAGAGTGCATCTAAGCTAGGAAAATATATGGTTAGTTGGACCGGTTCAGAAAAAGGTAAAATTATAACTAGCTATGTTCATTGCAAAGACACATTATTACAATATAACAAAGGGCATAGTTAACGCTAGTTGGTTAGTAGCTGCTTTTAGCAACGCTTTGAGTTTACATACACTAGCATTGCTTCCAATAGTATTGGGTAGCCCAAAAAGCCAGAAGTTAACGAAACATCTAGTTAAAGACATGTATTATTAAACAGTTTCCAAAACGTGGGTCTGTTGTAGACATACTAACCTCATATCAAAATAAAAGTCCTGCACTATTACATGTACGAAAAGGGAATAACCTGTGGGGGACTTTTATATTGACATGAGGTAACCAGAGAGGAAGTGGTTCTACAATAGTCCCACGTTTGGAAAGTCCGTTTAATAATACTGTAATGAAACAGCAGGGAGCAGGTCTCGAACCCTCGACCCGGCGCGCTATCGACTCTGCCGCTTGCGCATGCTTTTGCGGCACAGTCGATAGCGCGCCGGACCTCGGGCTCGAGACCTGCTCCCTGCTGTTTCATTACACTTACAATACATTCCTATAACTTATATTTTGCTTCAAATTCAATGTTTTCATAATGTCCAACCAGCACAGTAAGTTAAAAATATTATTTATTTTATTTAACTACGGGCTTCCCGCGGACAGTTTTCTGTGCAACCCAATACAATTCGGAGCAACGCTAGTGTATGTAAATACACCCGCGTTGCTAAAAGCATCTAGCTGAACAAAACCATGGCTGAAGCACTTGTTTATTAAGAAACGAAACCACATCGCGAAAGGGCCTTCTCGCACAGCGAGACACCCTGCAGAAGCAGCAAACTAAAATGTATTAAAAACGTCTCGAGACAAATACATATCCGCAAGCTCACGCACGGACTTCCTAGCTAGCTAGCAAATGTATTTGCTAACGACAGCTACATAAGTCAAAGTAGCTAATAAATGGCTGGCTAGCTAGTTCGCAAACTAGGCATATCTCCGCTGGCGGTTTAGCGTTTCTATTGACAATTGTTTTACTAGCTAGGTACTCTATAAAACGGATGCACGACAAAATCGTCAAACGTCCACAAATAATATCTAATGCCTTACTGTAATATGCAGGTTTTTAGCTGAAAATGGACCTAGACCGTATTTATGTTCCTGTTCAGTATATTGTTTTTCTCATCCACGGCCCCGATCAACACAGCAACCATAGACGCCATGTTAATCCCTCTACACTTTGTCTTCTTCCATGAGGTTTAACGGCGGTTGTCATCCAATAAATGTTGCATTACCGCCACCTACTAGACTGGAGTATAACTTCCTTATTCTTTGCTTAAAAAACAATACCCTAACATTTAACACTACACTCACAAAAAAAATAAAACACCACCCTACTCCACTATCTAAATATATTTAGTCCTACTTCAGGCCAACAACCTGAAAGGATGGGACACCACCTCTTAACACACCATGTAACTCTTCTGAGGTAAAATCTCATATACTCAAATACCTCTCTGCAGCTGCCACCACAACCTCAATTTCTCTGCCACTTACGTTCCATCCTAAAAATCCAATCTTACTGAAACATACAGTACCAGTCAAACGTTTGGACACACCTACTCATTATTTTTTACTATGTTCTACATTGTAGAATAATAGTGAAGACATCAGAACTATGAAATAGCACATATGGAATCATGTAGTAACCAAAAAAGTGTTAAACAATTCCGAATATTTTTTATATTTTGGGTTCTTCAAAGTAGCCACCCTTTGCCTTGATGACAGCTTTGCACGCTCTTGGCATTCTCTAAATCACCTTCACAAGGAATGCTTTTCCAACAGTCTTGAAGGAGTTCCCACATATGCTGAGCACTATTTGGCTGCTTTTCCTTCACTCTGCAGTCCAACTCATCCCAAACCATCTCAATTGGGTTGAGGTCGGGAGGCCAGGTCATCTGATTGTGGAGGCCAGGTCATCTGATGCAGCCCTCCATCACTCTCATTGTTGGTCAAATAGCCCTTACACAGCCTGGAGGTGTTTTGGGTCATTGTCCTGTTGAAAAACAAATTATAGTTCCACTAAGCGCAAACCAGATGGGATGGCATATCACTGCAGAATGCTGTGGTAGCCATGCTGGTTAAGTGTGCCTTGAATTCTAAATAAAACTTGACTTGCACAGGGAAAAGAGAGAACATGTGTTATAAGTTTCATACCAACCTTGCTAAGAATGCGATTTGGACAAGGCTAGCCTACACTACAATGTGGTGGCTCTCCTCACAATTTAGGGGCATAGCTCTGTCTCTAGAAGCTTTGCCTTTCCAAATCATAATTATAACTATTGATAAATCATCCAACCCAAATTTAGAATGACAGTCATTAGTGCTTCATGTTGGTTCTATCACTTTAATTTAAGACCCTTAACTTAGCACACACCAATACTGGCAGAATGTACATTTACATTCACATACACAATATTAATCTTATATTTCTAGCATGAACTATTTTCATCACTTGTGGTAATGATAGATTTGTATCTAAATGCATTCTTAGTCTAAATTACTATCAATTTCGCAGTGTGCAGACCTCCACAATCAAATTGATACCCCAAATAAACAAGTTTGGATAAGCCTAAATCAATTACGGACATGGATGCCCCCCCCCCCCCCCCTTCTTCAGGTAGTGTTTCAGTTCATGTTTTTAATGGCACATGTTCAAAGTGGATGGCCCTTGATAATGTCACTGTCCTTTACAGTTCATTATGTCCATTTCCCTACCAGTACACCAGCAGCATGAGAAGTTTTGGACAGGATCTCTCTCCATGCTCACCCCACATTGAGTGATTTCACACTCCTGGGAGAAAAGGCAGTTGATCGCTTCGACTGGATGCTGTGTACAGGTTGTTGGCTCGGACTCAGGTCTCACGGTAAAAGTGGTGAAGAATCATCCTGAACGCCATTTTCGCCATTATTTCACCCGGTTAGAGGGGGTGAGGTTCACACTCTTCTCGACTTAATTATCTTTCATGCATCTAGATACTATCTGTGGTCACCTTCGCCATAACCACGAGAGAGGACAGACCAGAACAACAGTTTAGTTTAGGACATTTCTGATTCAGAAAATCCAGACAAATTATTTACTGTACAACAAATTATTACTACTACCTGATTCTTAATACAGATTTCAAATGTCAAAGAAAATAACGACACACAGTTGAAACCATATTTTTTTTTTAAATGGCTCATGCTCCCCTATCATCTTGGCGATCTCACTGCAGAGTTACAGGTCAAGGAGTTAGAGGGCAAATCCTTAGGGAGAAATCCCGACCATCCGGCAGACCCAATCTGGTGAGATTTGTTATTGAAGCAAGACAAAAACAAAGAAACGAAAGAAAACAACAACAGCAATACACGTATCACTTGATGTGGGGAAGAATTCTATACAGTTGGAGTAACTGTCAACCATTACCAACATATATTTTTTTCCTTTTATAGGCAGGCATGTGGAGAAAATCTATTTGCATATTTACCAAAAAGCCACAAGGGATTGGTAATTCCCCCCTTTGGACGCATGACACACATCGTGATTCATATGTCCAAAAAAACAACACTGCCTGTTAAATCAAGTACAAACAAATTAGAATTACAACTCTTGATGAATCCATAAGGAAATAATTGTATCCCATAAGGTAATGGTAAAATAGACTAGAGACAGGTGTCCCTCATTCAGGAGCAGCGCTCTCTATGTCCTTCTCGTGGGGCGAATCACACATTGGACTAATGATAAATTATGAACATTTTCTAATTATTAGTGTTTACATAGCCCATTTAAATCTCACCCAATGTCTCTAGTCTTAATCGTGAGGGTGATCAGGCCTCACAAGAAAGTCAGAACAGAGGTCAGAGGTCAGTCAGCTCCATTAAGTGAGTGTTTGTTTCCCTGTACCTCAGACATTATTTAATGATATTTTAAACATTTCAAACATGTTGTGTATCAGGCTTACATTGGGTTTTTCAGTACATTTCTTTTCAAGAGAATTTACATGTTTTGCAACCAAAACTCTGACAATAGAAACTTCAAAAATGTCATTTGTGCATCCTTTCTAACCGTGAAAAACCACTAAAACAAAAAAAGAAAGACCCCACCAATAAATCAAACAGAGTATTAACCACTAACAAATTTTCATTAACTGGTGGGTTGTGTGTGGGTGGTAAAAATCTTGGGGTAAAAACAAACAAAATGGCCAGGCCTTACTTAATTTTGGAGCTCCCTTAATAGCTGGATCTGGGTACCATTTAACTGCTCCTCCAAGGCACTTGGCTTAGGAAGCCTTTCAAAGAGAGAGATACAGAATCATTGATAAACATGGAAAAAAAACTTGGTAGCAGACATTCCATCAGTCGTATAAAGAATTATACAAATGAGATGATACAGTGTCTCGTCAAGCTGAATATGCACCTTCTAAATTTAACAATCCCAGTGCCCCTCTCTTGTAATCATTGTTATTTTGACCTGTTGCGTTGACATACAATTCTGTACAAACTGTCCCAGGGACATAAACTTGGTGAAAATATAAAACCTGTTGTTTAACAAATCTGCTAGGACCTTCAAAATGTTGGTGCTGGCTTATCAGCTCAATATTCTGTCACAAACAACAGATGACTTAAACAAGAAAGCAGTGGATATTAAAGCCTCTAATTTAATATCAGTACCAATGCCAATTACCATTCACTTTGTTACTTTCACTAGTCTCCACAACCTGTTTCCTTCAACTAAAACCCTTCTACTCCATCCAGTAGGGAAAAAAATCTCAATCACTACTCCTAATACATGCGGATCACTCTCAAACAATGTTCTGCTTTTATCCCTATTGCAAGGTTTAAAACAAAACAAACATGATAACTTTCTCTATTGGAAGGCATTGTTTTCATTTTAGCCCACCCTAACAATGTTACTCTATATATTTATTTAAATTTCTGTTGGATATTCACTTTCTGCTTCACACTTATTAAATGTCTATTATTTTAAGATTCATATGTAATGTTCCGAATTTATAACATAACAATTCAGAAGGGGAGAGGTAAACAGTTAATATAACTGGGCTAGCACTGCCTATCAGTCCACTGTCATTGGAATGTTCTATATATAAGATTTCTGGCGCCTGAGACCCCCTGGTTCACTTTGGCTGCTTGGTTGGTTGGTTTAATATCTCATCAGGACTACAATAAATTGTGGAGTTAAGTTTAGTTAACAGAAAATTATGTTCAACATTCATTGGTTATAATTATAGTTTTATTTGTTAGGGCTAAGTCAAGTCCCGTCCAATGCTTTAACCTCAAATGATCCAGAAAGGGACCACTCTGAATATTCCTCAGAATACTTTTTACACCACTTACGTACATCTACGTTTCGGTGTGCAAGTTGTATTTTATTATGTTTCTATTCTTACTTCATCAGATCATCATAATAACCCATTATACTCAATATTATGTTACTTTATTTCTAATAACCCATTTTACATCACAAATTCCTCATCTACACTAGTGTTCTATTCATACAGGGGTTTAAATATTCACACTATTGTTCTATTTAACAGCATATTCGGGAATAATACTCTCTTCTTTCCTTTATAACGTTATAAATCTTTAGGTTTGTACCTCCACACCGCAGCAACGATCACAGCGCAGCAGCCCTAGAGGTACACATCTCTTTCATATCGAGGAAATCAGTGTCCGGGGGCTGTTACCCTCTCAAATATTTCAACGGCTTCTCCTGTCAGTGCTCACTACCTGAAGATCGATGGGCGTTGGTGGACACAACCCAAGATAACATTATAGATGGAAAAACTCAGTTCAAACAGAACTGGTTGAGGGTATTTATTATTTTCCCTATATAGCTATACCTAGGTATTCACATCCCCGTCACCCCATGTGCATCTATGCACCATATGTATCGTCAACGTTTCTAGCCTCGAAGAGACAGTGGTCCCAGACCACATAGACAATTCAGAAATGCCTATAGACCACTACATCTATACATATAAAACAAAACACTGTGTTCAAAAACACCACGTGCTATTATTAGTAGTCCCAGACTACGATGGGTGGTGGTGGACGGAATGCCTATATAGCGTTATAGATGGAAAAACTCTCATACAGAACTGGAATGAGGTGCAATCAATTACAGCCTAATTGCTAAATGATCTGTTTCTCCCCATCGTTTGAAGCTAAGAGGAGGATGAATGACTTGGATACAGTAGGTCTAAGCTCATTCACCCAGTATGTTATAGCTACATTTCAATCTCTTATCCAAATTCCAATCAGCTTAATTTCCAAATTTCAATCAATCTTATTATCCACATTTCAATCTTAATAGTAATAATTTCAATCCATTTATTATCCAAAATTCTAACTTTCACAGTCACATTCACTTAGTACTATTCCCAAACAAACTTGGCATCTTCAACGATTCTCTGTCGTTACTTCCTATACAACATATGTATCTTCACTATATGTATAGAATAGGACCTAGTGCACTTTATACTATTCTCTACCAGTGGCTGCAGACCACTTAAATATTTTTCTTATAAATGCCTACAGACAGCTGTCTGCGGGGCATGGTACCGTTACCTGCCCTAGCTCCAGCCTTCTTCCACGTCATATGTATCTTCGGCGGTTCCTCTATAGTCTCTACAGTCACCATAGTCTCTACAGTATCTATACTCTTTATAGTATCTATAGTCTCGCATATCTATAGTATCTCATTGTCTTTAGTCTCAATAGTCTATATAGTCCATAGTCTACAGTATCTATAGTCTCACGTGTCTATAGTCTCAGTAGTTTATATAATCATAAATGCTATGGTCTCTATAGGCTCTATAGACTTGTTTCTTCCCATACATATAAATAACACCCCGTATTCAGAAACACCTTGTGTTATTTTGTTGGCTAATGGTATCCTCCTACATCTTTATGTGTAGTTTCATGGTTTTATTTTTTTTTATTTTTGTAGAAATTCATTTAAATTGTCTTCCTGAAATCAGTTGCCGTCCCTTAAAAGTGCATGAGCTTTTAAAGAGTAAAATGTATGGACTAAATGAACAAATACGAAAACAGTTCATTGAAATTGTGCAACATCATGTAGTTTTGCAACAGACGTTTAACAGATAATCAAAAATGAAAATGCTACAGGCAGCAAAAATGTCAAACTTCCAGCCAGTGGCGGATTTAGGTACAGGCGACATGGGCAGCCGCCCAGGGCGGCATCTTGCCTGGGGCGGCTCACTGCGCCCGCACCAAAAAAATCAGAATGGTGACATTTGCGCGATCGGTTTTCTATCGATCATTTGCACGTCATGTCAATGATATCATGTCAACATGTGGGACTGTGGGTCAATTAACCTTGTCGGAGTTGGCACCCTGATTCTAGTTTGTGAGCCAGGCAGGTTACTGCCTGTGAAGGTCTCTCACTCAGAAGTATGAGATGTGGAGGGGTGTGGGGGTAGGTTGACCTCAGGTCTCCCCACTGGAAGTCCGGGGTAGAGGGAGAGGGGGGAATCTATCAAGTAGCGCACCTCTAATGTATTGATGCTCGAGTGCCAAATCAACACAAATTTGTTTCTATTTGTCTCTGTTTTAAATGTTAGGATTATTTATTTGTGTTGTTCCAAATGTCTGAATAAAACTTACAGTTAGTGTGCAGAATGGTGTAGTGAAGTCAGGTATAGTTTTTGACGTTGCTATGCGCAGGATTGCTGAGAGGTGAGAGTCAGTAAGAGATGATCTTTGTCTTGACTTCACTGAAAATGTCTGTTCACATACATAGGTTGACCCAAACAGTACAAACATCTTCTGAGCATGACTCCTAATCTTTGGAAAGTTTTGTACATCGAGAGATGCATAGAACCTTGTCAGTGACATTGTTTTGAATAGTTTTCCAATCACTGCATCAGACTGAAGATCGTTAAGCTCAAGTTGCAGGTCAGTGGGAGCATTATCCACGTTGAAGGTGAAAGGAGAGGAAACCAACAGCATGTCATTTTCCAACACTTTGAAATCCTCAAAATGACGAGAAAACTCACAGTTCAAAGCACGTAGCAGTAATGTATACTTCTCCCACTGGTCATCTGTAGTGTCCGAAGATGGGAGAGATTGTTGGCTTCTACTTGGCGGGTCAGGAAGAGTCATTTTTTCGTTGAAGGCTTTGACAAGGCTGTTGTGGCCAAAAGTTTTGAGAATGACACAAATATTAATTTTAACAATGTTTGCTGCTTCAGTGTCTTTAGATATTTTTGTCAGATGTTACTATGGAATACTGAAGTATAATTACAAGCATTAAATAAGTGTCAAAGGCTTTTATTGACAAGTGTTTAAATACATTATTTGGTGAGGTGAATATATTTAGTATAGTTTTATCTAAAAAGGATAAGGGGCCTCCACTGCCTGACATATTCCACCAGACTTCCCCCATTGGTTTCAGATTATCAGAGACAGCTCACCTATACCCTGTCCATCATCCTCATTTTCAAATGGCATAACAAGACGTAGACTGCGAGCCTTGTAAGTAATTAGTTGGACTGTAACGTCCATATGTATTAATGGGCTTCAACATGAGGGTTTTGATAGCATGGTAAAACAAGGCCCCTACCATCAAGATCCCAATTACGTCATTGCCCAAGCTGAATTATCAACATAATTTGTCCACCTGTGTCTGATTCTAACACACCATAAGATTGTTTATCTGCTTCTAGGTTGTTCCATTTGCATTAAATAACCGTCTGTTCCATAATTACACCGCCGGTATTGTTTTGCTCGCTCATATTGGTCAAGTTGATTTCACTTCAATTTAAGTTTTGTTAGCATATTTGTTGGTTAACATCTGTCTTAAGAGTCGTGTTATCCCAGCACAGAATTTTATCAGGTATGTGAAGCTTTCCCCCAAAGAGAGTTTGTGTTTCTATCTTTAACTTGATACACAATTTGCATTTTGGAAACAAACATTATTTTACTGTACTCAACCCTGAGCTACTCTCAGAAAGCTAAACTGAGACATGTCTAGGGTGAGTTTCCTGCTCCCCTCCCTCTGGGAGGATGTGAAAGTATATGGTTTCGAGAGTGTAGTTTCCGCTGCTTCCTCCACACAGGGGCAGTGTTGGCACAGGCATGAGGGACTGTCTCGTAAGATTCTTCAGACTTGAAGTGCCGTTCTGCCCTCTCCCTTCCTGCAACACAAGTGGGTGGGCACAACCCACCCACAGAGTACTGGTTATCTCCCGGGACAACGCTCACAACATGCCCATGGTGATGAATCCTTTGCTTCATTCTACAGTGGTCTCTGCAGCGTACTCTCAAACCGGTGTGATTAGAACACTTCATTAGAAGGTGTAGTTATGACTGATGGAACAGTAAGTGTTTTAGCTGGCCACACAGTTTTTTCACAGAAACCCTTTGCACAAACAGTCTTTACAACGTTATGTCCTCAATGTGAACAGTATATTTTTGGATGCAAGATGAGTTGGGTTTGTTTGCAGTATGCATGTTGAAGGCGAAGGGTGTGTGTCATCTACCATCATTCACTTCCTATCATTAATTTACGGAGGTTTACAAGAAAGATGAGTGAAACATCCACCTCGTTTTGCTATAAAAACTGAGACGTTCACCTGACACCCAGAATACATTGATTGATGTCAACAAACATGGTTCCACACGGCAGCAAATAGCTTAGCATTAGCTCATCATAATCAGTACAACCTTCAAAAAAGTATTTTACACACATCATGTGTCCATTAGAATCTATGCAAAAATTGGAATGCATGATTTGTCACCAGAACTTGAAAACATGTGGTTGAAACAGTAAATAAAGAAATGATTACCACACAAACCATTTTCTGATAGAGATTTATTGAAACAATTGGCATGTGCCAGTGTTATGATACTGATTATTTGTCACCACACATGGTTTGTTTACGTTTCTACCGTTGTGGCTAGATGGAGTAGCTAGGCCTACATCAGCTCTAGCCAGTGGTCGCTTTGGGGGAACACAGTTGTCGACAACTGTAGCATTGTAGCTAAGCCTAACCTTTTTCCTTACCTCATTCTCCTAACCTCCCTTGTTAATTCACCTCACCTGCTGTGTTAGTTCTACTAACCTGCCATTTTAGTTATCCTAAACTAAAATGTAAACAAACCATCTGTGGAGACATTTCATCAGTATCACCACACCAGCAGCCAATCATGTCATCCCTGACACTCACTTGGAGCCATTCATTGTTGTTGTTTATGTATGTAGTTAGTGGGCTAAGCTGTAACATTAGCCATGTCTTTCAAAAGGAGACAACTCGCAAATGCAGAAATTCTGAGAATGACAGTGAGGAATCAGATTCTGACAGTGACAGTGATGAGCTGCCCCCCAACCTTGTGGCCATTGAGAACCCTGAATCTGAGGACCCCTTGCTCACCGACGAAGGCCCAGGTCCCTCTGAAGATGCTGGTGGTGATGTAGGCAGACCTATAGTGGGTGAGGTGCAGTAGGTCTGCGGTAACTGGAAGGCCTCACCCCTCCTGGCTCTGCTGTTTGCTTTGATGAGTCTCCGTCTGGAGACCAAAACCCCCTTTTTTTGTAATTGAACATAAACTTTGCATGTAAATCAAACACAGTCCCATTATGCAATTTTATTGGCAATATATACTCCCTACTCCCTCATCCTCCCCACTCCCTCATCCTCCCTACTCCCTCTCCAAACAGTATATTTCTAACATACAAAAGCTGTCCTCAATCTTCAGCACAAAATATGTCCAGTTCCAGTTCTGATATTGGCAAATACTGTGTGTGTGTGTGGTTTCTGAAAGTACAGAATAAAGGAGGAATGATTAGTAATTAGAATACAACATGAGGATATAGCAATAAAACCATATTACCTGTAACATAATAACTGATGATCTCCACAAGGGAGCAGGGCAGAGCTATACAGGCCAAGTGCAGGCCAATGCAATGGTCATGATAAGGCCAGGGCAGCTTCCGAATACAACACCAGCTAATACTTCCTTGACGCCATTAGTGTTAACATCGTTTCACAGAACTAATAGATGAATGTAACCACATTATCAAAATTGAATATAACACAATAAAGGTTATGAAATCAGTACCTTGCTTGTCCACTGTTATAAAGTAATATACACAGAATACATTATGCCCCATACATAAATACAGTCTGCTACAGTAGAAATGACATAACATGATATACAGAAACTGTATTATGATAAGGTAATAAGGTACTTACTTTGATATGAATACACACAGTATTTATTAGTAAGAAAAACAACAATGAATGCAATGTGGGCACCAGCCGGAAAATGCACTAAGGGAAGAGTTCAGGCAGGTTCTGTTCTGACTGGAGATGCACAAATGTATGCACATTTGATCTGAGGAAACACTGGTGGAGTACTTGGGCCATTGGGCTCTCATCGAAGAGATAAGTTTGCCCAGCTCATCTAGCTAATCCTTGTCTTACATATGCATCATAGGTGGTTGCTGGCACCTTGATTGGGGAGGACGGGCTGGTGGTAATGGCTGGAGCGGAATTAGCGGACTGGTATCAAATACATAGAACACATGGTTTCCATTCCATGCACTGTCCCAGACATTATTATGAGCTGTCCTCCCCTCAGCAGCCTCCACTGATTAGCATAGCGTGCCTCAAACCTAAGTTGTCCGCCACAGTGAAATGGGCTACTTCTATGTGAATTAATGAGGATGCGGAACACACCTAATTTCAAACTGTAAAATTGACCAGTAGCCTATGGAAAATTAGCAGGCAGCGTGCCTTAGTTTGAGGGCAGCAAGGGTTAACTGTCTTGTTGATTAGCAATCACATTTTGGAACAGTGAGCGAATTCGGACATTACGCACATAAGAAAACTCACTCTGGGGGACTGTTAGAGATATTTTGGAACTCACGTATGAAAAGGATAATGATCTGCTTTGCCCCTGTGATATTAACTGCACTTCTCACCCAGTTCACCCTCTCACCTGTCCACTCTCCTATGCATGGTACTGGCATTGAAATGCGGTAATTATCATTGTTCCCATAAATCACTACTGCTAGTGCAAGGAATACAGTTATCAGTACACAGATGGATGCTGTTATGACACTTTTCTGAACATAACTCCTACTCAAGTCTCCTTTTCTCCAGCTCTTCTGCTAGTAGTTCCTCCTCCAGCTTACCCCTTAGTCAGTCGGATCTCGTTTCACATGAGAAATATGGACTCACTGAGGAGAGGTTGTAGTTTTCACTGCTGTAGGCGTGGTGAGTAGTACTGTGTGGGGCTCCGGACCAGCGTTGTCCGAACACTCCGGCTTGGTGGACCTTGATGTACACTCAGTCCCCCAGACTCAGGCTGTGCTTGTGGTTATCTCCTGGGGTGTGTTAATTTGACCTGTGAATACACTGCAAGGCATGGGTCATTTTCTGACAGTATGACAACATTGATTCACCCATTGTGGAATTACCTCCCTTAGGAGAGTCTGAAAACCAGTCCACAATTACCAGTGCGTGAGTCTTACCCCTACTTTGAGAAAGTGGCCATATAAAGTCCATCTGCAATGATGTAAAGGATCCGTCTGGTGGTGGTAGCTGTTTGGTGGGAGTTTGCTGAGAATCCCAGCTTTAGTATTTACACGATTTACATGCAGTTTGGTCGCATCTTCTGTTTTAGATTGTGGCTCCGCTTTCGCCGCCTCATCTGCTCGGAAATTCCCTACTGCTATATTATCAGTACGACTGGTGTGAGCTTCACATTTTACCACAGCTAGTCTACTAGGGTAATATACACACTTCTAGTAATGCCTCTACTTCGTGTCCATGTTTAATTGGTGTTCCTGTCGCAGTTAGCATGCCCCTTTGTGACCACAGACTCCCAAAATCATGAACCACTCCTAACGCATAGAGAGAGTCTGTGTACATTGTAGCATCCTCCCCTGCTGGCAACCGACAGCGCAACTCCCTGGGCTGAAATTGATGCGGCAATGGGCCAGTTTAAATGCTTCCACATCATCACACAGAGCATATCCAATCACTCGCTTTCCTCCTTTCGTCATGTGACTAGAGCCGTCTGTGTATAATAGCCTACTTTACCCGATTCTAGTTCTGTTTCCTACAGATCGGGGTGAGGCTTTGGAGTGATTTAGTCTGGATCACACTCATGAGCTTCTCCCTCATTGGGCAAGGGCAATAATGACACAGGATTCAGAGCACCAACTTTATGGAATTGCAGAATTTCATAAACTGCTCTCCCAAGGCAACAACCTCAGGAAGCATTGCAAAGGGAGAGATAGGGACACCTGATCCTCTCCTGGTAGAGAAAATACACATTTAGCTTTTAACCAGTCCTACAAATTCAAAATCTTTATATCTTACTCCCCATTTAATTTCCCATTTCCTTTCTTTCTCACTTTCGTTGTTACTTTCACTCGTCTACATATCTGCTTCCCTCAACTCCGACTCATCCACTCTTCCCAACAGGAAAGCCCTCTCAATCACCATCACCCAGCACATTTCTCTTCCCTCTGCAATCTCTACTATACTCTACCTCTCTTACCCTCTAACAATGCTTTACCAGGTGAGCAAAAAGGTTTTCATTACAGACAAAACCACACATGATAACTTCTGTTTACAGGGAAGCCACTTCCCCCCCTTTACTTTCTCCTTATTGGAAGGTATCGTTTGTATTTGAATCTACCCTGAAGTTTTTACTGTGTATATTTATTACCAATCGCCGCGGTATATTCCCTATTTGCTTCACACTCATTAATGTCTTATTTTGAGATGAATATGTAACGCTCCCATATTATAAAATATATCAGCCAGATACCAAATGTTCACCAAATTAAAACGTACTGTATCGATTGAACTACCCCTTACAGATTTCTGCGTCTTTTTCCATTTAGTCCACCGGGCGTGTTGGGATTTTGTACTGTGAACAGTAGTTGCAACTGCATTTGGAACATACAAATACATGTTTTGACTCATAGTAATCGAGGCGGTGTTTTGCAGAACCATTTTGGTTGCTTGTACTTCTCCTAGTCACAGTGGCATTCCATTTGCCTAAAGATTTACTCCAGTACATGACTGGTCTGTCTTTTCCCCCATGGTTCCGCACAACTTACCACAGTACCTATCTTATTCATGCATGGAAATGTCAGGTTTGGCAACCCCAATGCAGGCACTTGACACAACAGATTCTTTAACTCTACAAATGCCTCCTCACAATCTTGAATTGTTTCTATAAAACGCATCCTCACAATCTTGGCTCCACTCTATTCTCTCATGAGGACCCCTCCTCTCTTTCGTCATGTAAGAGGTTCCCCTATTTCAGAATAAGACAGAATAAAGTGTCTCAAGAAATGTAAAAACGCCATGGTTTTTTCTGAGAGTACGTAGAGTGTTTGGTCCTCCCAGAGAATGAATAGTATTGATGTGGGCTATAGGTGTTATCCTATCTGAATGTTTGTTAGTAATACATGGGAATCCAATATGATACACCACATCCTTTCCTTTCTCACTAGAAATAGGGGCTGGTACAATGAGTTGGTTCTTGTATAAGTATACTCCTTTCCAGTAATATCAGGATATCCACCGCCACTGAGTCCCCAGCCCCCGGCTTAATCGGATACTGCCGTGTAGGTGGAATTCCCTCCACCACGGTAGGTTTACACCCTTTGATAAGACCGCAATCTAAAGGCATCTTTTGCCCACAGTTCACAAAGATTATCCAAACCTAAAATCGGTTCTACCCCAGCTACCATAAAGAATGATCCCGGTATTGTTATTGGACCTATTGTCAATGGCATGGGTAGTAGTTGCGTAGCTTTAGATTCCACCCCAGTTACTCCTAGTTTTTATTGGTCACGTCTTACTGGAGTCGGCTAGTTTAGTTGACCTTGCAGGCCTTTAGTTTTGGTTTTATCGGTTTTACCTTTCCATTGATAGAACGCTGACATTAAAACGCTTGTGCCAACTCATCTCAGATAATCAGTGTGGAATTTTCCATCAGCAGGGAAGTGCTAACCAATTTTACCAAATTTGAATTTTACCAAATTTCGTCTCCCCAAGATGTCAGGATGAGTGGTAACAGGTTTGGGAACTTTGCCTATCTTGTTTTGTTTGCCGTCTCCTGTTCCACTGATTCGGAATCGTTATTTCGACTGTAGATCGTGGTGAATCAAGCCAACAACGCCAAATGTTAGGCTCTAATTTATAGGATGAACAATCAGTCTCTGTTGCTGGGCAGGAACTGAGTCTGTTCCTCATGTTGGTGTTATCATGTCCCAGCTTGACTCAGGAACCTTCGTACTCCTCCGTACCTTTCACAGATCTTCTTATCAGGTGAGGCCTTGAGTTATGGGGAGTACACGTTCCTATAGTCTACTGCTGTCCACTAGATAATTGCACTTCTCATACACAAAGCGCTTAAACCTAACACTACTTTAAAGCCTTAATAATATATAAAAACAGTATTGTCATATTGAGAGTATATAATGATATAACACAGTAAAGATATAAGACAGTGTTATAGAACAGTAATTACAATGTATTGGCTCTAACTCCAGACACATGGCTCCTATTCAACCCTTGTCGAATCATGCAATCAATCAAATGTATTTATAAAGCCCTTCTTACATCAGCTGATGTCACAAAGTGCTGTACAGAAACCCAGCCTAAAACCCCAAACAGTAAGCAATGTAGGTGTAGAAGTGGCTAGGAAAAACTCCCTAGAACGGCCAGAACCTAGGAAGAAACCTAGAGAGGAACCAGGCTATGAGGGGTGGCCAGTCCTCTTCTGGCTGTCCCGGGTGGAGATTATAACAGAACATGGCCAAGATGTTCAAATGTTCATAGATGACCACAATAATCACAGTGGTTGTAGAGGGTGCAACAGGTCAGCACCTCAGGAGTAAATGTCAGTTGGCTTTTCATAGCCGATCATTCAGAGTGTCTCTAGAGAGTTGAAAACAGCAGGTCTGGGACAGGTAGCACGTCCAGTGAACAGGTCAGGGTTCCATAGCCGCAGGCAGAACAGTTGAAACTGGAGCAGCAGCACGACCAGGTGGACTGGGGACAGCAAGGAGTCATCAGGCCAGGTAGTCCTGAGGCATGGTCCTAGGGCTTAGGTCCTCCGAGAGAGAGAGAAAGAAAGAGAAAGAAAGAAAGAAAGAAAGAAAGAAAGAAAGAAAGAAAGAAAGAAAGAAAGAAAGAAAGAAAGAAAGAAAGAAAGAAAGAAAGAAAGAAAGAAAGAAAGAAAGAAAGAAAGAAAGAAAGAAAGAAAGAAAGGGAGAATGAAATAGAGAGAGAGAATTAGAGAGCATACTTAAATTCACACAAGACACCGCATAAGACAGGAGAAATACTCCAGATATAACAGACTGACCCTGGCCCCCCGACATTCTTGCCCTCAGAGACAGGCCCCCACTCCCTCTGACCAAATAAAATGCACATAGATCGTCTGCTATGTTAATTGTACAATTAGAAACAGATTAAAATGGGCTCTATTCAGATCTAAGTTCCAACACCAGCAATCCGGGAACATTCCCAGAACATTACCTAAGATTCCCATTAAGTTCTAGTTAGGGTTTTATCTAACATTAGAATGATAACATCCCAAAAACAGTCAAAGAATTTTTCATTCATTTTTCATATGTTTTCAATGACATATCCTTGGAATGTTATCCTAACGTTCACTAAAATATTGTGCACAACATCTGTAAAAACCACCACAGAACATTCCACAAAAAAATCTCTGTAGGTTTCCAGGTAAAGTAATAACACAATGTACCAGTAATGTTTTTGAACATACTGCTGCAACAAAATGTGATATGTGATATTAAGAAATGGACAGTTCTTGTGTTTTGGGCACATCTTTTGTATGATGTCCCCACAATGTCCCCACCAGACTGTTCCCACAACCTAATGAAACATTCTGGAATCTTTAAAAGAACAGACAAAATGTGTTCTGGGAATGTTCTTGCAATGTCAGGCAAATGTTTTATATAAACATTGTATAATCATCAGCACAACTGGACAGTTTTCGTGTTATGAGAACCTTTGCCGCAACCTAACGAACGTTCTGGGAACTTACACAGAACCAATTTTTGTTTGTTTTTCAGTTTTCTTTCTTTCACCTCTGACCATTGACCCTCCCCCTCGTGTCTTGACCAGGTACTTCCCGTTCAGCATCATGTTCCTGGTGGACGGTAAGATCCTGGAGATGAGACCTCCCGAGTGGTGCAGCGGTCTAAGACACTGCATCGCTGTGCTTGAGGTGTCACTACAGACCCGGGTTCGATACCGGGCAGTGTCGCAGCCGGCCGTGACAGGGAGACCCATGAGGCGGCATACAATTTGCCCAGCGTCCCCTAACCCGGATGACGCTGGGCCAATTGTGCGCCGACTCATGGGTCTCCCTGTCCCCTAACCCGGATGACGCTGGGCCAATTGTGCGCCGACTCATGGGTCTCCCTGTTACGGCCGGCTGCGACACTGCCCGGGATCGAACCCGGGTCTGGCTGGGATGTCCTTGTCCCATTGCTCTCTAATGACTCCTGTGGTGGGCTGGGTGCATGCGTACTGACATGGTCGCCAGTTGTACAGTGTTTCCTCCGGCACATTGGTGCGGCTGGCTTCCGGGTTAAGGCTCATGCACAGTCTCAACATGTTTACCACATAAAGAACATTGATTGGAGGAAGCAATCAGATGAAATCAGATGGATGTAATATTGACAGACTGTTCACTGTTACGCAAAGGGTAATTTGCGTAACAGTGAAACTCTACATAATTAGATTAGTTGCCCCAATGCATTTCATTTCTGTTGATTCTTAAAAATAAAGGTGCAAGTTGGAACCAAATAATAAGGTTATTGACAAACGATGCCATAGGGGAAGATCCATAAATGAGATTGTTCTTTGAAGAACCATAAAAAAATCCCAAACCAGAAATGTTTCGGCTCTCCAGGATCGGAATTGAATGTAACGTTTTAGGCCCTAAAACCCTGCTTGTCAGTTTGCCTATTAAGTGAATTTTAGAGTTACCAGTAATACCCAGGACTGTGTTTGCTAGTGACAGACATGGTTGTTGCATTAATAAATGTTCAGTCCTGTGTCCTTCACCAAGTGAAATCCTAAGTTAATATGTTGTCATTAAAATTAATTACTAGATAAACAAATACTCTGATCTTGTATATTATTTCGGGTGAGTAAAGAATTTCTGAATAATACAAAAGCAGGTTAAGAGAGCTTCATCACCACCCTGATTAATCTCCCTTCATATAGCCCTCACCAACCTCAATCATCAGGCAGCAATGGTTCTGTTTTCATGTCCAGATGTGGCAGTTGTTTTGTAACGTTCCCATGTTCGTTATTATTATTAAACTCGCTTCCTGCGTCTTTATAGCAGTTGCCATATTCAATTGTTCAAAGCAGTAAATATTTGAAGGTGAGAAAAGTGTACAGTAGCGGTTGAACAGAAGTCCTATAAATCTACCCTAATAATCCTCACTAATCATGGAACTGTGATGACAACAGTCCAGTCTTCACGAACCATGCCCCAGATTCCAGGTTTAAACAGTTATGTGTGGTTTGTGTTTCATAATGTTTCAAATAGGCTACATGTCCCAAATGTCTGCCCACTTGTAATACGTTAACCTAATATCAGTGAGCTCCAAAAGTATTGGGACAGTCAAATTGTGTGTAGTTAAGGCTCTGTATGAAATTATACAATCACTATGAGGTTAGTGCAGAAGTGCAGAATGACAGCTTTAATTGGAAGGTATTTTCATCCATATCGGGTGAACCGTTTAGAGATTTCTGTACTTTTTGTACATAGTCCCCCCATATTTAAGGGTCCAAAAGTATTGGGACCAATTCACTTATATGTATTATTAAATAGTTAACAGTTTAGTATTCAGGACTATCTGTAATCATTCATGTACAAGTGTTAAGAAACATATTCTATTCTTATTTACAATAAAAGTGACTCCAAAATGGCACAATGCATTATTTACCATTAATTTCTACTGGGCACAAAATAATCTGAAACACAACCAAAGCAAACAGCAAATGCATCCAACAAGTTTGTAGAGTCTCATGCTTTATGTAATCATTGCTTGTTAGTAATATGGGACCAAAATCTAAACCCTTGACTACTTTAATACACATTCTGTATAAGTGAATTTGTCCCAATATTTTTGTTCCTCTAAAAGGGGTGGACTATGTACAAATAGTGCTGTAACTTCTTAACGGTTCACCCGATATGGATGAAAATACCCTCAAATTAAACCTGACAGTCTGCAGTTTAATGGCATAGTCATTGTATAATTTCAAGTGCTGGAGTACAGAGTCATAACAATAAAAATATGTCACTGTCCCAATACTTTTGGAACTCACTATTTGATCCACTATTGCTACCGATCCCCGATCCACTATTGCTACCGAACTAACAACCACGAAAGAATGTTTATAGAGCTGTTATCTTCCGAATAAACTCTTAAGACCTGGTAATCTTTTACCTCAATAGCAGTCAATTATTAATCGTCACCTTTTTCAGTCTCATCTGAACGTCGTAGAATTCTTGGTTATCTTCACGAACCCTGGCTAACAAGTTGAATCAGCAATACAACATTTGGTTAATTATTTATTTACTAAAAACCTAAATAATCACACGTAATTACATATACACAGGATGGATCATACATTGATTACTAATTATGTCATAAAAGAAACGTCCCTGGTGGACGGAACCTATATGACGCTGGTTACACAAAGAAAGGGGGGTTGGGTTTGAATGAAAGCGCGGGAAGACTGAGGAACAAAAGTTTTGGGTCTCTGATCGGCCCTTGTGAAGCTATGCTATCGTAAATACAGAATCTTATGCATTCTAAATAACCGCCCATTTGGAAAAGGAAAATGCAAGAAATATTTACTCTGAGCTGCACTTCAATAGGTTGGTCGTAGATGGAAGGCTGGGTTGCCCAGCAGGGATCTCTTGTCCTCTGAAGAATGCCTGGTGGTAGAGTGGGTACGTTGTAGTACCGTCATCGTGTGGTAGAATAAATACTTTGTCCGTCCTTTCCTAGCCCACGTTTACAGCTGCTGCTGCTAACTCAACGTCTAGGAGGTATCACTTCTTTAGTGAATAAGAGTTTAAAGTTCATACCAAGTTGCCACACTTTGAGGTCACGCTGATGTTGGCTTAGTTCTGTAGTTGATATTAGCCCTTTTAACGTCTGGACAGCAGTCCTCACGTCCTCGGGAACACAAAGTTACATTTTCGTAAAGGGGTTTATGTAGTGGTGGGAGAGAAGGGCGTGTTTCAGAGTATACAACCAATGTCTGTTCACTTGAGCGGGGCCACTGCGTGAGCAGAGTTTTTACTTTAGGAAAACAGTTCTCTCCTTTAGAAGCTAAAATTATATTTAATCTTTTCACAAATAGTTTCATATTTAAACATTTAAATTGCACAACAATTCCATGTGAATCTGATAACTAGAATGTGTAGACTTTCCAAGATACAGTTTATGTCATCCTATCATAAGTAATAATGTCAACTGATCTGACATCATATTCTTTAAGTACCAACATATATTTTCAGCTGGTTGGATTACCAAAATATGGTTCTGGTCCCCAACCTTTTGATGTTACCAGACTCTCTCTGTGTTAACAAAGGGCATTCCAAGAGTCACTCTGTAGACTAGAGAGAGAGGAAAGAGGGAAAGGTATTTATGGGGGTCATAAACCTCCCCAACAGGGCAACGTCATGACAATGTGATATGTTGATATGCTTCAGTTTGCTGCAATATGACTGGTTTCACATTTGTCTCCCGCAATCATAAGATAAAATAGACCTAAAACAATTGTTGTTTATATTTACAATCCCCTTTACTCCTTAACCTAGCTCTTATCAATAGCTCTTTTCAATTTGTAAATTATAGTGCATGGAGAATGGTGTTATTTCTATCGGGAAAAGTAGATGTTGTTCCACTTGGAACCGTCAGGTTGCTCAACCTTATTCCTTGTTTCATTGCGTGTAAATGTGGTGCAATTATGAGAGAATTAAGTAAGGTCATAATAATGTGTATCTGTAGACGTATCTCCACCCCAAAGAAATAGAGGGTGAATAGCACGCTATTCTTAAGCCTAAATTCAAGGTCAGAATACGCGAATACGCATGCTTAACTCGGGTCGGAAATTCCCCCCTAAGACAATCCAATATATATTTCGGAAGGACTAGTTTTACCCTAATACAGTGGCCTGAAAGGAATAGTTTACAGGCCACAGCAGGCCTGCATGTCACATTATGGTGGCTTGCAAAGTGATGTGTAATGCCTATTGGAATCCAGCCAGAGTTAGGATTTCCAACATTTGGAATTTGTATTCACCTGCAACCTGCAATATGAATGACTGCCAGGGTTGGGAAGACAATGATATGAGATTAACTTAAACATCGAAACTGGAACAACCATTTCAGTAACGTGCGCAAGAAGTCAAAGTAACAGATTGGAATAGTTTAGAAAAATGTATGTTACTTATATTTGAGTAGCATAAGATTAATTAATCAATCAATGTCAATTTCAAAAACATGCTGGAAAATATGATAGGGATAGGCATGGTTTTGGTTCAACACTGGTTATTAACACCAGCATTGGGGTTATTTTACACCACTGAGTGTTAATTGAAATCTTTTACCATGTTCATTTTAACACATGCTAGTCAACACTGGCCTGTTTTGTTGTGTGCTGTGAAAGGGACACATATGCAGGCTTCAATTCATTTCAAGAACCTTTCAGAATTCTGAAGAAGGTTAAATACCTGGCTGGAAATCAATCAACCTCATCTTTGTTTGTAAAAACTATTGCATGTACACACGCATATTCACACACTCACACACTTGCACACTCACACACTTGCACACACACACACTTGCACACACACACACACACACACACTTGCGCACACACACACACACACACACACACACACACACACACACACACACACACACACACACACACACACACACACACACACACACACACACACACACACACACACACACACACACACACACACACACACACACACACACACACACACACACGCACACACACACACACGTCTTACTCTGAAAACCTATCTCCTGCTCCTCTCCTACTTCCAGAGACAGATTCCTGACCATGGTGAATGTGACGGGGGATGTGTTGACCACAGGGATCATGGCCCACATCTGTAGAAAATACTTAATAAAAGAAGGAGATGGGGTGAGTAGCTGCCTCCCTTATCATACTATGGTGCCTCTATTATACCCCTTTCACACTATTGTACATGCTGCCATCATCAAACCTAGCTAGTTCCCCACAGAGTACAACTCCTGTTGATACTCAGCTCAAGTCACAGACATGCTGGCACAGAGGGCACAGACCTGCTGATAAACCTGGCTACTAGTCTATCTGTCCTGGTCTGCCAAATGCGGTGGAGTTATTTATGACACACAATAATTTTTCTAAAGAACAAGCTAGAGACTATGTTTTGTGTGAGGTACTATATGTCTGGAAAAGTTTGACTGGTAATGTCTATCTGTCTCTGTGTCATCTCCCGTTCCCTCTACATTTCAGCACAATTTGTCTCCAACTTCCTGTCTATATGTTTCCTTTTCCCCACCTGTTCCTTTATCCAGCTTCCTCCACCCATTCCCTCTCTCCTTATATATCTTAATTACCCTCACCCCTCTCTCCCCATCTCGCCATCGCCACTCCCTCTCTGACCTCATTGCCTCTGATCGGTGAGACCAAGCCCATGATACAAATCCAGCAGCTGATGAACTGACAGAACAACAACAGTAGCTTCCAGCCACCTCCCCCGGGCCCAGGGGTCAAACCCAGAAGCCATCCCCTCCGACATGGCCTGTCTCATGCAGCTGGAGGAAAGAAAAAAGCCCCCTCCCCACCGTTCAGTACATCGGAATGAAAGGCCAACACCACTGGAATGTAGGTGGACATGGATGAACAGGTGAACAGAGGGAGCATGGATTGATCCCATCTTGTTTGTTATTGTTGAGTGATTCATTTTTATGTCTTGTTTTGTTCGTGAGAAACGTGAGGTTTGCGGCAAGACTTCGTCCTGTGCTTTCATGCATGGTGGATATAGGGCGGGAGCACAGTGAATGGGGAAGGATAGGCGTCTCTGAAACCTGAGAGTGATGTACAGGGAAATAATTATTTTCCAGGAGTCCTTCACTGAAGCGGACACGTCACTAACTGGGATAAGTGACAACAAGCACGGTGACTGGATTTGTTTGTGGCCTAACAGAGGACATACTGTATTTGCTGTTCACTTTCCAGTACCTGTACATGCCATAGCTGCATAGCAGGAGATGCTCAGTTTGTGTACACTTACTGTATGTGTGCCTTTGGAAGAAAAAAAAATCCCTTAATTTTACCAGTTAAGTTGAATCAGAACACATTCTCATTTACAGCAGTGAACAGGGGAATAGTTGCAGCAGAGAGGAGGGGGGATGAATGAGCCAATTGGAAGCTGGGGACGATTAGGTGGCCATAATGGAGATAACACCCCTACTTATGACAAGTGCCGTGCTATGGGATCTTTAGTGACGACAGAGAGTCAGGACACCCATTTAACATCCAATTTGAAAGACGGCACCCTACACAGGGCAATGTCCCCAATCACTGCACTGGGGTATTGGGATCTTTTTGGGGGGGATAGGAGAAAAGAGTGCCTCCTACTGGCACTCCAAGACCACTTCCAGCAGCATCTGGACTCTCATTTAGGGACCAACCCTGCTTAGATTTAGAGACAAGCCAGCACTGGGATGCATAGTGGTATGCTGCTGGCTAAAACAAGCACTCTTCAAGGTGGAATACTCTTACAAATGTATACAGTTGAAGTCGGAAGTTTACATACACTTGGGTTGGAGTCATTAAAACTTGTTTTTCAACTACTCCACAAAAGTCTTGTTTCAAACTATAGTTTTGGTTAGGACATCTACTTTGTGCATGACACAATTAATTTTTCCAACAATTATTTCACTTATAATTCACTGTATCACTATTCCAGTGGAAGTTTACATACACTAAGATAACTGTGCTTTTAAACAGCTTGGAAAATTCCAGAAAATTATGTCATGGCTTTAGAAGCTTCTGATAGGCAAATTTACATAATTTGAGTCAATTGGAGGTGTAACTGTGGATGTATTTCAAGTTCTACCTTCAAAATCAGCGCCTCTTTGCTTGACATCATGGGAAAATCAAAAGAAATCAGCCAAAACCTCAGAAAAATATTTGTAGACCTCCACAAGTCCGGTTCATCCTTGGAAGCAATTTCCAAACGCCTGAAGGTACCACGTTCATTAGTACAAACAATAGTACGCAAGTATAAACACCATGGGACCACGCAGCCATCATACCGCTCCTAGAGATGAATGAACTTTAGTGCGAAAAGTGCAAATCAATCCCAGAACAACAGCAAAGGACCTTGTGAAGATGCTGGAGGAAACAGGTACAAAAGTATCTATATCCACAGTAAAAACTAGTCTTATATCGACATAACCTGAAAGGCCGCTCAGCAAGGAAGAAGCCACTGCTCCAAAACCGCCATAAAAAAAGCCAGACTACGGTTTGCAACTGCACATGGGGACAAAGATCATACTTTTTGGAGAAGTGTCCTCTGGTCTGATGAAACAAAATTAGAACTGTTTGGCCATAATGACCATCGTTATGTTTGGAGGAAAAAGGGGGAGGCTTGCAAGCCGAAGAACAACATCCCAACCGTGAAGCACGGGGTGGCAGCATCATGTTGTGGGGGTGCTTTGCTGCAGGAGGGACTGGTCCGGACCTCTGGCAGATTTGACACACTAAACTCTGTCTGAGAAGTAGTTGGCGAACCAGGCAAGGCAGTCATTTGAGAAACCAAGGCTGTTGAGTCTGCTGTGAATGTGGTGATTGACAGAGTCGAAAGCCTTGGCCAGGTCGACAAATACAGCTGCACAGTATTGTCTCTTATCGATGGCGGTTATGATCTCGTTTACGTTATGATATCATTTAGGACCTTGAGCGTGGCTGAGGTGCACCCATGACCAGCTCGAAAACCAGATTGTAAAGCGGAGAAGGTACGGTGGGATTCTAAATGGTCGGTGATCTGTTTGTTAACAGATATAGGTCTGTAGCAGTTTGGGTCTAGAGTGTCTCCCCCTTTGAAAAGCGGGATGACCGCGGCAGCTTTCCAATCTTAGGGGACCTCAGACAGAGAGGTTGAACAGTCTAGTAATAGGGGTTGCAACAATTTTGGAGGATAATTTTAGAAAGAAAGGGTCCAAATTGTCTAGCCCGGTTGATTTGTAGGGGTCCAGATTTTGCAGCTCTTTCAGCACATCAGCTATCTGGATGTGGGTGAAAGAGATATGGGGGAGGCTTGGGCAAGTTGCTGTGGGGGATGCAGGGCTGTTGACCGGAGTAGGGGTAGCCAGGTGGAAGGCAAGGCCAGCCGTAGAAAAATGATTATGAGACGATGAGACAACCTACAGGGAGGAGGTCAGAGACCTGGCAGTGTGGTGTCAGGAAAACAACCTCTCACTCAACGTCAACAAAACAAAGGAGATGATTGTGGAGAGGGTAGTGCGGTCTGCACAACGCATCATCAGGGGCAAAATACCTGCCCTCCAGGACACCTACAGCACCCGATGTCACAGGAAGGCCAAAAAGATAATCAAGGACAACAACCACCCGAGCCACTGCCTGTTCACCCCGCTAACATCCAGAAGGCGAGGTTAGTACAGGTGCATCAAAGCTGGGACCGAAAGACATAGAAGCTATTTTTATCTCAAGGCCATGAGACTGTTAAACATCCATCACTAACACAGAAAGGCTGCTGCCTACATACAGACTTGAAATCATTGGCCACCCTAACAAATGGATCACTAGTCACTATTAATGCCGCTTTAACAATGATGTTTACACATCTCGCACTACTCATCCCAGATGTATATAGTATATTTTATACCATCTATTGCACCTCGTCTATGCCGGTGGGTCATGGCCCATCCATTATTTATACGTACATGGCCCATCCATTATTTATATGTACATATTCTTATTCCATCCCTTTACTTAGATTTGTGTGTATTAGGTAGTTGTTGTGGAATGGTTAGATTACTTGTTATATATTGCTGCACTGTCAGAACTAGAAGCACAAGCCTTTCGCTACACTCGCAATAACATCTGCTAACCATGTGTATGTGACCAATAACATCTGCTAACCATGTGTATGTGACCAATAACATCTGCTAACCATGTGTATGTGACCAATAACATCTGCTAACCATGTGTATGTGACCAATAACATCTGCTAACCATGTGTATGTGACCAATAACATCTGCTAACCATGTGTATGTGACCAATAACATCTGCTAACCATGTGTATGTGACCAATAACATCTGCTAACCATGTGTATGTGACCAATAACATCTGCTAACCATGTGTATGTGACCAATAACATCTGCTAACCATGTGTATGTGACCAATAACATCTGCTAACCATGTGTATGTGACCAATAACATCTGCTAACCATGTGTATGTGACCAATAACATCTGCTAACCATGTGTATGTGACCAATAACATCTGCTAACCATGTGTATGTGACCAATAAACATTTATTTGATTTGATATAGCTTTGTTATTTTATTGTGTTTTTTCAAATGACTTTAGTTCATTTAGCAAATATTTTGTTAACTCTATTTCTTGAACTGCATTGTTGGTTAAGGGCTTGTAAGTAAACATTTCACGGTAAGGTCCACCACACCTGTTGTATTTGACGCATGTGACAAATACAATTTGATTTGAGTGGGTCCACGCAACTTACGTGACTTGTTAAGCGCATTCTTACTCTTCAACTTATTTAGGCTTGCCATAACAAAGGGGTTGAATACTTAGTCATTTCAGCTTTTCATTTTTTATGAATTTGTAAAAATGTCTACAAACATAATTCCATGTTGATATTATTAGGTATTATGTGTAGGCCAGTGACACAAAATCTCAATTGAATCTGTTTTAAATTCAGGCTGTAACACAACAAAATGTGGAAAAAGTCAAGGGGTGTGAATACTTTCAGAAGGCACTGTAATTAGAAAAGCTCTTGTTCCATCATAGCCCATATTAAACCTTTTTACAACGGATTAATCATATCATACCATATAAGATCTGGAGTTTTACCTGGTATGGTTATCAGATCAGGAAAAACGACGGGGCCCAGCAAAATAATTCACCACACCACTCTGGGACCTGTGGTGCCACCTCTGGTAGAATTGCAGGAAAGTATCTTCAGAACTAAAATGTGTCTCTGCTGCCGTGAAGTGGGGGGCCACTAAAATTTTTGCTGGGAGGTGGGGGGCCCCCAAACTAAATCTCGCTTAGGGCCCCCAAAAGGCTAAAGCTGGCCCTGAATAAAGGTAAATAGCAGGAGGATAAAGAACATACATTGTCTATAGATTTCCCTGCTGGGTAGACAGGCAGACTGGAGGCAGACTTCATTGATCGGTGTCATTTGAGACGTTTCTATTATTGTGTCTGAAATGGTACACTATTCCCTATAGTGCATCACTATCGACTAGGGCCCCATAGAAAATAGATTGCCATTTTTGACACAGACAAAATGAATAGTTGAATTCCTCCAACATGTGACCCTTGAAAAGTATTGTGAAACATTTGAACATTGTTCAAAACCACAATCTCAACATCTGTTCTGGACTGTCGCTCTTTTTAAATTTCTGTCATGATTTCTAGTTGCTCAATGTTTTTGTTTATATGCTGACATCTCAAAAAAAGAAAATAAATCTTTATAAAGCACATTTTATATACATTTCACGCTTAATATTGTTGTGTGCTCAGAAACCTGTTAATGCATGATATTTATTGCTGGGTGAAATCCATATGTATACATCTGAAGGTGAATACATTGGTTCATAGCAAGGTGACTAATTTAATAGCATGAGTTTTTCAGATACCATATGCAAATACTTGCCGTCTTACAAAATAAGACTGGATTAAAGTAAGGCATTACATTAACAGCATGGATCAAGCTCATGGTAGTCTAAGAGCGAGGAGATTGTAACACGGTCACAGAACCTGTGGCATAGTAACGCTGATATAAGAATGACAAAATTACATAAAGCCAGACTGTCTTACCAGACTACATCACGCAATCACAACCAGGGCCAATATTCACAAAAGATCTCAGAGTAGGGATACTGATCTAGGATCAGTTTAGCCTTTTAGACCATAATGAATAAGAGAGGGACCTAATTCTCAACCAGCACTCCTAGTCTGAGATGCTTTACAGTATAAATACAGGCTCAGAACTGAAAAACTAATCTTCTTTGTAAGGTGACACAGCTAGCACACAGTAAAGTTCATAGATGGGACCCACACAGTATGATCAACATATGACAGATCTGACTGTCTTCTGTTTTCTGCTTCCACTAAAGTGGTGTTGAGACAAAGGATCTGTCCCAAATGGCACACTATTCCCTATATAGGGCATTACATTCAACTAGAATCCTATGGGCCCTGGTCAAAAGTAGTGCACTCAATAGGGTGCCATTTGGCATGCACATTTGGCATGCAGACTCAAGCACAGAAATGCAACCGTATCTGTCATTGCATAGACAAGCAAAGCCCAGAAAAATAATAGAACAAACAAAAATATAATTTTATCTGGTATCCTGCACCAGAGATATGTGCATCGTCAATTCACCACTATATGGGAAAAAATAGCACTTTGCGCTTCCATTCATAGTTCAATTTACATTTCAGAATTGAGCCTGACCACTTGCAAAAATACTGTTTTCTGAACAGGACTTTGTGATTGCAGCCTAAACAACTGCAACATTTGGTTTTAGATCATTCAAGCTGTGTGTGTCCATGGGATAAACCTATGAAGCGAATCTTTCTCCCACTTCCTCTTCCATCATCTCCATCTCTGCCTCCTCCTCTTCCTCTTGTCTGAAGGATGCTCCAGAGGGGTTGGAGTGGCTCGAGTGGCCGATGTCCAGCACCTGCAGATTGGTCAGGTGTTTGAAGGAGCTCTCCTTCACAGAGTGGGCTAACAGATGGTTGAACCTGAGAGGGAGACAGAGCAGAGGGCCGGGGGCTGAGGTCAGTAGACAGACTCGCAATATGTGATGGTGACTGAGCAGATGCTTGAGTTTGATGTGTAAACCAGCACAGCAAGAGCTGCTAACTGATAGGATGTTGTGCTTAGAGTCTGAACCAGCATACTATAAGATCCAATCCGATATTGATATTGTCCTGTAAGGAACAACACAACATGTGCTGTAAACAAACGCTGAGATTCAGTAACGCAGCCAATTAGAGTGCCTGTATACTATTCTTTCTATGACTCATCAGTTTGCCTTCCATTCAAAGTTCTATTGAGTTAGTAAGCACCCTGATACTCCCTATACTGCGTCAAGGGGAAATAAGGCCATGTTATCCGAATCAAGCCAATTTTCCACTGTCTTCAGAATGGGCTCATCTATGACGTCCTGAGTGTCAGTGAATCCGACCCATCTTAGTTTGTAATTCACTCACTATCTGACCCAGACACTCACGCATGTGCGGGCACACTCACATACGCACACATGTTTATATCACACACTCAATGTAAACAGACGCATGCATAGGCCACAAAGACTCAAACAGATGTGCACACACAAATCCATCTCCCCTCCTCCACTGAGGCCATGGAGCATTCCAGATTGGCTGTAATTGGCTCGGGCCAGCAGCTCCCAGATGTGGAGGGATTTGGTGGAAAAACAAGCATTTCTAACTGCTGTGATACTGCAGCAGCTGCTGAGGCTGAGCCTACAGCATGAAGAGACCAACAGGCCAGACAGACAGAGTGAGCTGGATGGGGTCAGGATCTGTATAGTTCATTATCTGATAAAGCACCAATTAGACTCCTCAAAACCAAACCGACAAAAACTCAGGGCAGCATCCCAACAGTCTTGGATGGCTTACATTCCAAACTGACCTGAAAAGTCTACATTTAAGTTTTAAAAAATGAACATGATGGAAACTGATACTAACCCTAGCAACATATACTAGTGGTAGCAAAAGGAAAGGATACAAGTCGATGAGGTGACAAGGATTTTGTTGGTTTAGAGTGTTGGGACCCAGCCTGCCCTGCAGACAAAGAAGAGGTCAGAAGGGGACAAGAGTAAGGAAACTAAGAGAAATCAACTTGGCAGAGCCAAGCTGTTTTAGTTGGAAATCCAATCATTGACTTAATTTAATTAATAGGAAAAGCAGTGGATCAACAAGCCAAGAAACAGATCTAGACACAGCGGGGAATTATCCCTAAAACTTTACCACCATGGGTTCTGTTCTGTTATATAGTCCTCCTTCCAAGAGAGGAAAACAGCCAAGAATGTCGACACAAAGGAAATCATGACTTTAACTTTGTAAAATACCAGATTCATTGCAATGATTTACATTTCAGAACCTAACCAGATAATTATGAGAGTTAATTTACAATCCAAGAACACATGATGGGAAATATACATAGTGTATCTGTGTAAGGGATTTGAATGAGTACAGTCAGCGCAGAAGTAGAGCAGAAAGACAACTTACTCCATCCTCAGCTCCCTCCTCTGCATCCGTTAAATAACAGTCTCCTCAGCACAGCGCAGCACACACAGACACACACACACAGACACACACACACACAGACACACACACGCATGCACTCACAAACGCGCGCACACACACACAAACAAACACAAACAGCACAGCAGAGCAGAGTAGGTCGGATCCAAACGGAAAATAAACTTAAGGAGGGATAAAGAGGGAACTATCAACCAAATATCTGTCAGATATTGGCACCCTATTCCCTGTATAGTGCACTAAATTCCAGTAGGGCTCTGGTCAAAAGTAGTGCACTATATAGTAAATTGGGTGCCATTGGATGCAGCTTGGGACTCAGTGGACTAAGGGATATGTGGCTCTGTCTTAGATTTGGCATCAATCAATAGGACTTTGTCACACACTCACAACAGAGGATGAATGGAGTGATGGAAGGAGCCGAGTAGAAGGCCAGAAATGTCTCATTCAGAAACATTGCTACAGACATGAATGGAACAGTGGACAGGAGAGTGTTCTGCTTGATCTAGGAGTTCATGGGGAGGGGCAGGAGTTGAATGACGGTTTAATTACGGTTCTATAATAACAGTTGTGAGAGTGCGTGTATATACTGGTTTGAGAGAGTGTATTCATTCATATATGTACTGTAAGTGATTGGTACTCACAATTGAATTTGGTACACACACGAGCTGTGGGTTTGAACCAAGAAATTGGTTCAGTCCAGTGTGTGTGTGTGTGTGTGTGTGTCTGTTTCTGAGTGTGCGTTCGTTCATTAGTGCCCAGTCTCTCACCGTAGGAAGATGCCCTTGATGTTTGGAGTGCCCTCAAAGGCGGTGGCGGGGACAGTGCTGATGTGGTTGGACTGCAGGTACAGGTACTCCAGAGACTCAGGCAGGTCAGACGGAACATGGGACAGCTGGTTATTGGACAGGTCCAAAGTCTGGAGGAACACATCAATCAAATCAATCACTGTATTCATAAAGCCCTCTTTACACTATCAGAGTGCAAACCAACAGGTCCAACAAATGAAGGACAGTGCCAACAGCCAGCTTATCACACAGAAAACCTGTAGGTGTTACTTGTGTTAACCCCCCACCCAGTCTCACCGTCAGAGCGCTGAGCTCCATCCATGCTCCCTGGTAGATGGAGTTGAGTCTAAGCTGGTTGTGGCTGAGATTGATGTCCCTGAGCTTGGTCATGCCCTGCAGCGCCCCTTCTGGTATGGAGTTCAGCTGGTTGTCCTTCACCCGAAGGACCTGCAGGGAGCGGGGCAGGCCCAAGGGCAGGAAGTGGAGGGCATTTCCTGACAGGTCCAAGGTCACCAGCAGACGCAGCTTCCTGAAGGCTGGATGATTATCAACATGGTCTCATTTAAATATGAACAAATAGATACAAAAAACCTTGTAGTTAAATGTAGTTAGAACTTTACTGATTCCGTTAGGAAATTCTTTCTGTGTCATACAGCAGGCCCAAATATAGATATTCATATAGGGCTCCTGAATGGCGCAGCGGTCTAAGGCACTGCATCTTAGTGCTAGAGGCGTCAATACAGACCCTGGTTCGATTTCAGGCTGTATCACAAGTGACTGTAATTGGGAGTCCCATAGGGTGGTGCACAATTGGCCTGGTGTTGTCCGGGTTAGGGTTTGGCTGGGGTAGGCCGTCCTTGTAAATAAGAATTTGTTCTTAACTGACTTGCCTTGTTAAATAAAACAAATATAGACAGAAGTACTGTACAGTTCATCACAAACATGATATGTGTGCGAGAGCCACTTCACCAACAAATTATCATGGTCCAAATACACCAAGCCAGTCATGAAGAAGGCACGACTGTCTTGGTGTTCCCCCTCAGGAGACTGAAAAGATTTGGCATGGGTCCTCAGATCAAGCTTTCCTCAGACAGCTAATCAGATGGCTACCTGGACTATTTGCATTGTCCCCCCTGCTGCTACTCTCTGTTTATTATCTATCCATAGTCACTTTACCTCTACCTACATGTACATACTACCGCAATTACCTCGACTAACCTGTGCCCCCGCACATTGACTGTACTAGTACCCTGTATATAGCCTCGCTACTGTTATTTTATTGTCGCTCTTTAATTATTTGTTATTTTTCTATTTTCTTTTTTCTTTTTTTCTTTTTTACTTCAGTTTATTTGGGTAACTACTTTAACACTTATTATTCTTAAAAATGCATTGTTGGTTAAGGGCTTGTAATTAAGCATTTCACTGCATGTGACAAATAAAATTTGATTTGGAGAGCCACATTACACAGATCCCTCTGGAACTTTTATTGCCTATTCCCACTAATTGTATTTGTATATATGTGCCCTTTGTTCACCATGGCGCGGTCGATTATTGTTCCAATGTCTGTTGGTGCGTGTGAGTACCTGTGCTGTGTGTTTTGGCCTTCGTGCCATTGTGGTTTGCGCAGATGATTACGGGTCTCGTCCCGTGGGATAATCATTGGGCACTTGTGTTATTTATTCGAGGTACTCCTCGCTACTTTGTTTTGGGTTTCTACCCTGTGTTTGTATAGTGTTTGTTTGGTCTTCGTACCTGTGCCTTTACACGGCACGCTGTAATTTGGGTACAAAAAAACAACAAACTATTATGCATTCCTGTGCCTGTCTCCCGAATCATTCATACCAGCATGACACCACATATAGTTCTACTGTAGATGTACAGTATTCATGTAGATGACAGCAGAGCAAAGTACATCACAACACAACAAAACATTTCCATATACTCCATATGTGGTCCAGTCTACCTTCTCTGTGTAGCTTGGGGCTGGTGAGGCGGTTGTAACTGAGGTTGAGCTCGGTCAGGGAATAGAGAAACACCAAGTCGTTGCGTTCAATCACGTTGATAGTGTTGTGAAGCAGCATGAGAGTCTTGGCTCGGCGGGGCAGAGCCCTGGGGACACGCTCCAGCTGGTTGTTGTACATGTGGAGGGTGTGTAGTTTCTTCAGGCCCTGGGGGGAAGAGAAAACTCTTTATGTGAACATTTTCATGTAATTCTAATGGCATTTCATAGCACATTTCAGGATTCTCATTGCTCATTTAACAGACAAAAAGATAATCATAATCATAACATCAAAACAGTTGTGCCCAACTCTCTGTAGCGGTTCAACCTGACCGAACTAGCAGTCAGATCAGGCTTTATATTTAGAATATTTATCATGGTCCTTCGAGCCATATACACCTGTGGTAATTCAACTATATGTCCTATAGCCCTCTATATAAGAATGAAGTATCCCAAGTATCCTGCAGCACCTACCTGGAATGCAGCATGGTGTATGGAGCGGGAGTGGAGCTGGTTGTTGTGCAGCAGTAGGTACTCAAGGTTACGACAGGCTGTGAGAGCATCACCAGGGATACTGTGGATACTGTTCCTCTCCAGGTGTAGCAATATCAGACTCCGGGGCAGACCCTGAGGAACCACACTCAGGTTGTTGTTGGACAGGTCCAGATACTCCAGACGGGTCAACTGGCTGAGAGAGGAGAGGAGAGGAGAGGGTGACATTATATTTGATACAGGAGATCATCACTTTATCTTTAAGCGGTCATCTTATCTTTCCATGAATAGACAAATCTCACTTTTCTCTCCCATTTTGACATTTAATACCAGTTCAACCTAATCTCTCACCACTGGCTTTTCTCTCTCTCTCTCTCTCTCTCTCTCTCTCTCTCTCTCTCTCTCTCTCTCTCTCTCTCTCTCTCTCTCTCTCTCTCTCTCTCTCTCTCTCTCTCTCTCTCTCTCTCTCTCTCTCTCTCTCTCTCTCTCTCTCTCTCTCTCTCTCTCTCTCTCTCTCTCTCTCTCTCTCTCTCTCTCTCTCTCTCTCTCTCTCTCTCTCTCTCTCTCTCTCTCTCTCTCTCTCTCTCTCTCTCTCTCTCTCACTCACTCACTCACTCACTCACTCACTCACTCACTCACTCACTCACTCACTCACTCACTCACTCACTCACTCACTCACTCACTCACTCACTCACTCACTCACTCACTCACTCACTCACTCACTCACTCACTCACTCACTCACACCACTCTATTCTCCCACATTCTCTCGCTGAACTGAACATGAGATCAATATACATACATCGAAAGTAACAAGTGGACACTTAATTCACCATTCCTTTATGTACCTTCTCAGAGTTTGCCGTGTTGTCAAGTCTATAGGTCTTTGTTTTGAATTGATGCACTCTGTAATAACCATTGACACATAATGGGCAACAGTGATAGTGTTCAACCTTGGATATATCGAATCAACTGCACTCAGGTGGAGTGACTGAATGACTCTGTTGATTGTGTTTGTGTGTCTGAGTGTCCTACAATAAAAAGAGAGTAGTTGTAGTTCGCAGCTAAAGTATATTTAAAAAAAGAACCCTGCTGAAAGTCTTATCTATTGACTGAAACATTGGTTATAAGATCCAATTAATTGTTTGTGGAGTATTCAAGAACACCCGACACACTCTTCCTACTACAGTACGTGAAGGTGTCATTGTCCATGCCTTATATTTGCCTGTGTTGTAAAGTCTACAGTATAGGTCTTTGTTTTGAATCAATACCCTTGGTTTTGACGTAACATGTGGCCTCAGATATATCGAATCAACTTAGAAGAAGAGGAAGAATAGAAGAAGACAGCTGGACTGAATTGCTCTCTGTTGAGTGTGTTTTATTTGTTAGTGTGTCTTATTATACTACAAATTGATAGTAACAGGTCCTCCAGTACCTGAAGGTCTTATCATCCATGCTGTACTAAATCAAATGAAATTGTATTGGTCACATACACATGGTTAGCAGATGTTATTGCAAGTGTAGCGAAATGCTATTACAGTACTATTAAAATAGTACTACAGTAATACTAGAATACTAGTACAGTACTACAACATTACCTGAAGGTCTCGTTGTCCATGCCTTCGTTGCTGAGCAAGTTGTTCTGTAGGTAGAGCTCTCTGAGCTGGGTCAGGCTATCAAAAACCCCTGACGGGATCTTCTCCAGCTTGTTACTCTGTTAACCATGAAGAAGCACAGACACACAATCAAGCATCACATATCATTATCACAGATAGGGAGTAATGGATTGCATGTAATCAGTTACATGTAATGGATTACAAAAACAAACAAAAAACATTAACTAACCTGTTATGTTACCAGCAAAAATATATAATATATATATCAGATTACAGATACTTTTGAAGAAAATGGATTCTTACTTCGAGGATTACTTATAAATTCAGAAAGGATGTTTGCGAAAAACAGAGTCTACACCTTTCTGTTTTCTCAATGACATTCAAATCAGCATTGAAAAAAGGCACAAGTTTAAGTTTGTTCCGCCTGAGAGAGTCACCACAAGTCAGAGACCACTACGATGACACATCAAATGCGTTTGATGAATCACGGGAAAAAGAGCAGGAATGGGCTTTTGGGTAGGCTACAGCCTAAGCCAAGTCTTGCAATGGTACGACTGCTGTCGGCATCTAAAGATTGTCCAACTTGAATAAAGTTGCCGGTATGGACGACAGAAGTGGTGCAACCTATGGGCGATATGGATATCACTTATTATCGATATCTACATAGCGCATTGATGTGAATCATAGAGCTGCTCTCTCATTGAGCTCTTGGCACCTTACGGATTGTGGTTGTTGTGGAGGGCTGTTCACAAATGTATACAGTGCCGTGAAAAAGTATTTGCCCCGTTTTCTCTATTTTTGATTATTTTTGATACTGAATGGAAAAGGGAAAAGGGAACCTGAGTTTACAAATAACAAAAAAATGAAACACCAAAATCAATTGCCCCCTTACACTCAATACCTGGTTAAAGTCCAGACCTAATCCCACTTGAAAGACTTGAAACAAGCAGTCGCTGAGTTAAAGCAGTTTTGCATGGAAGAGTGGGCCAAAATTCCTCCACAGCGACGTGAGAGGCTGATCAATAACTACAGGAAGTGTCTCGTTGGAGTCATTGCAGCAAAAGGTGGCACAACCAGTTATTGAGTGTAAGGGCGCAATTACTTTTTCACACAATGGGCATTGGGTGTTGCATAACTTTGTTTATGAAATATATGAAATAAGTATGTAATTTTTGTGTTATTTGTTCACTCAGGTTCCCTTTATGTTATATTAGGTTTTGGTTGAAGATCTGATAACATTCAAAAATTCAAAGATATGTCAAGGTAGAGAAAATTTGAAAAAGGGCAAATTCTTTTTCACAGCACTGTAAGTGTATTTTAACTGAATAATAGTCTAATTGAAGAAGTTTAAGATGCCTATCAATCATTGTTTTTGCGACCAATGAAAAATGTGCTCTTGCAACAACTGTATAGTTCGGATCCCAGCCTATGGAATCAAGGTTTGAGGGAGTTACCTTCTAAACTACTCTGTGGTATTGTGCTCCATACTGTCAAAAACAAGTTTAATCTAAGAAGACCACGAGTGGGGCTTTTATTGCTCAATCTAATTCGTGCTAATAAAAAATAAAAATCCATAGGCCTAACGGACACATGCTCAAACTTCTGTACTTTTAGAGATGAACTTGGCCGTATGAATGGGGAGTGAACTCTCAGGATAGGTTGTTATTGTGTGAGGGCTGTAGCTACTCAACTTGATTTCACAAGCTCACCTTCAGATGGAGGCGGTAGATGGAAGAGGGCAGGCTCCTAGGGACGTAGCGGAGGAAGTTACTGGACATGATGAGAACCTCCAGGCTGTCAGAACCGTTAAACATGTTCTCAGGTAGCCCTGCATCTGTCAGCTTGTTGTCATGGAGATACACTGACCTGGGGTGGTTAGGACATGGGGGAATGCATGAAATTAGTGGTCTGGAGTGGAGCAAAGGGAAAAGATAAGCGATGGGTGATTTGTTAAATTTTTATGAATGAATCAAAGTAATTAAATGCAATATAACACCTACAGCAACATAAGACCTTTCTACTGTGAAAATGTGATCCTCCTATGCCCAACCAACTACCTACCTACCTGCCCACCCACCCACCCACCCTCTCACACACACACACACACACACACACACACACACACACACACACACACACACACACACACACACACACACACACACACACACACACACACACACACACACACACACACACACACACACACACACACACACACACACACACACACACACAAAGACTTTGACCGCTTACTTCAATCCTGGCTTCTGCCCAAATGTGTACGGGTAGATCTTCGTGAGCAAATTAGCGGCGAAATCAGCACTGACCAGTGAGGGAGGCAAGTGTTTGGGTGCTGTGGTGAGCTGGGAGGGAAAGAGAGAGAGAGATATTATGTTACTCTCTACTTTTGTTTTCTCCTATGGTACTGACCACAAAATGACCTGTATGTGCTGGCAGTGAGGGGTAATTTACGCCACACAGACAATCATTCTCAATTGACCTTGGAACATTGACGGATGAGTCAAAACAAATGAACACTTCAGTACATTTCATAACTGTTTCCCTCCCAAATTATGCCAAGAGGGAGTTTCTGCATTGCTTGAAATGGCTATGACAGGAGATATAGGGGAAACTACCACAGTGGTAGTGAGCTTAACTTGACACTCTTGGTTTCAAAAGGGTTATTTGGTTGCCCGTATAGGAGAACCCTTTTTGGTTCCAAGAACAACTCTTTTTGGTTCCAGGTACAACCATTTTGGTTCCACATATAACCTCCGTGGAAAGGGTTCTACATTTAACCCAAAATGGCTCTACTTGGAACCAAAAGGGTTCTACCTGGAACCAACAAGTGTTCTTCAAAGGGTTCTCATAAGAACCCTTTTAGGTTCTAGATAGCACCTTTTTTTCCTAAGAGTGTACATAGCATCATACTCTATCTGTCCCCTTTTCAACATGGTTTATGGATTAAAGTCAAATGAGTCTTTGAAGCTTGGTTCACTGTCTGCCACCTCTCCTGCTGGCAACAGCAGCACGGCTGGCAAGGATACAGCATCATAACAAAATAGAATAGAAAATAATTTCACACAGAATTGTACTCTGACGCACTAAGAATAAGAGATCCAAGGTTTAAGATCCAAGTAGGGAAGGAGAGGGAAAATGTTAATTATAGAACAAAAAAAATACATGTCGGGGTCTCAACGACTGGAATGAACTGCAAAAATCTCTGAAGCTGGAGACTCATATCTCCCTCACTAGCTTTAAGCACCAGCTGTCAGAGCAGCTCACAGATCACTGCACCTGTACATAGCCCATCTGTAAACAGCCCATCTATCTACCTACCTCATCCCCATACTGTATTTATTTATTTATCTTGCTCCTTTGCACCCCAGTATCTCTACTTGCACATTCATCTTCTGCACATCTACCATTCCAGTGTTTAATTGCTATATTGTAATTACTTTGCCGCCATGGCCTATTGATTGCCTTAACTCCCTTATCTTACCTCATTTGCACTCACTGTACATAGACTTTTTGTTTTCTTTTGTTCTACTGTATTATTGACTATGTTTTGTTCATTCCATGTGTAACTCTGTGTTGTTGTATGTGTCGAATTTCTATGCTTTATCTTGGCCAGGTCGCAGTTGCAAAGGAGAACTTGTTCTCAACTAGCCTACCTGGTTAAATAAAAAAATGTACTGTTGAGAATTACAATAGTATAATACACAAGGTGCAATTTCGAAAATTTGGTTGTGCATCAGCAGTTTTTCTTTTGTTATGTCAGTCACTGACAGTCACTAAATTAGCCCATGTTGACTGGTAAGTTTGTCTAGCAGCCAGCTATCTAAAACTGTAGTAATCATGGTTGAATTACAGAACGGGGCCCCCATTGTTTGTGTTAGTGGACCATTCTATACACACGGGAAACTGTTGAGCATGAAAAACCCAGCCATGTTGCATTTCTTGACACACTCAAACCAGTGCGGCTGGCACCTACTACCATACCCCGTTCAAAGACACTTAAATATTTTGTCTTGACCATTCACCCTCTGAATGGCATACATACAGTGTATAAGTTACATTTTCTGATGGTTCTTTGACTTCTTTCAGCCATTTGGTTATTTTGCAGTTTAGTTCAGAAAACAATTACTCTTTGAAGAGAGACACTGCATTATGGCTTTAGCCTGAGTCATTACATATCTGTATTGCTGAATTCTTGTTGATGCAGGACTTTGGTTGTCTTTAAAATTAGGATTCCAATAGGAGTAGAACAAATAAAGGTGTGAAGATGGCTTCAGAGAGCTCCATGATGACCTAGCAGTTCTTTTAATGAGCACAGCACACTATACTGTATGCTACTCACTCCTGGGAGACCTGATTATATATTAATGACTACCACAAGTGAAAACATGTACTGAAGAATGTTTACATGGAACCATATCCCCTTGTTCAAGTTGTCGCAATGACGGAGGAATAGTGATGTGTTGTTTTGTTGAATGTGTAAAGTCTATGTTTACGGCTGTGTTTATAATTAATCACCTTGTTATTGGCCAAGTACAAGTAACTCAGTTGTTCCAGCACTGTAAATCCTTCATCTTCAAGGCCTGAATACACACACAAACACACACAGACACACAAGAAAAATAGAACAAGGAAAATGTTATTCAGACTAAAAACATATACAACACAGAAATTAAAGATCAGACTGATTTGTTTTAGTGAATAGACCTGGACAGCATAAAAGAGAAAATAAAACACATACGGTTAATCATCCTTTTAATTAGGTATACATTATTAATGGAGTGGATCTAGAAGAACTAGAGCCCACACACTGGTTGAATCAATTTTGTTTCCACGTCATTTCAATGAAATTGCGGTGAACCTACGTGGAATAGATTTAGAATTGAGGTCTGTGCCCAGTGGGCAGTCTCTTGGCCAGATTAATAAATCAAATCCAATTGCATTTGTCACATGCGCCGAATACAACAGGTGTAGACCTTACCGTGAAATGCTTACTTACAAGCCCTTAACCCCATTTTTCTCCCCAATTTCGTGATATCCAATCGGTAGTTGCAGTCTTTTCCCATTGCTGCAACTCTCTTACGGACTCGGTAGAGGCGAATGTCGAGAGCCATGCGTCTTCCCGAAACACAACCCTGCTATGCCGCATAGCTTCTTGACACACAGCTCGCTTAACCCGGTAGCCAGCTACACCAATATGTCAGGATGCTCTCGATGGTGCAGCTGTAGAACTTTTTGATGACCTGAGGACCAATGCTAAATCTTTTCAGTCTCCTGAGGGGGAATATGTGTTGTCGTGCCCTCTTTACGACTGTCTTGGTGTGTTTGGACCATGATAGATTGTTGGTGATGTGAACACCAAGGAACTTGAAGCTCTCGTCCTGCTCCACTACAGCCCCGTCGATGTGAATGGGGGCGTACTCGGCCCTCCTTTTCCTGTAGTCTACGATCAGCTCCATTGTCTTGATCACGTTGAGGGAGAGGTTGTTCTCCCTGCCAGGTCTCTGACCTTCTCCCTATAGTCTGTCTCATCGTTGTCGTTGATCAAACCTACAACCGTTGTGTCGTCAGGCAAACTTAATGGTGGTGTTAGAGTCATGCTTGGCCACACAGTGGGGCGGTATGCGATTGGAGTGGATCTAGGGTTTCTGGGAGGACGGTGTTGATGTGAGCCATGACCAGCCTTTCAAATCACTTCATGGCTACAGACGTGAGTGCTACGGGTCAGCAATAATTTAGGCAGGTTACCTTGGCATTCTTGGACACAGGTACTATGGTGGTCTGCTTGAAATATGTATTTATTACAAACTCCGTCAGGGACAGGTTGAAAATGTCATTGAAGACACTTGCCAGCGCATGCTCTGAGTACACATCCTGGTAATCAGTCTGGCCCTGTGGCCTTGTGAATGTTGAGCTGTTTCAAGGTCTTACTCACATCAGGCTGTGGAGAACGTGATCACACTGTCTTCCTGAACAGCTGGTGCTCTCATGCATGCTTCAGTGTTTTTGCTTGCCTTAAAGCGCGCATAGAAGTCCCCAGCAGTGTCCCCCAACTGCCTTGGGGGACACTGCACTGTACATATCTGATGTTAGAGAAGCTTCCATTGAAGAACACTCTCTGGGTTCTATTGAATGAATAACTCTCCAACCATGTGAAGGCAGGTGATGTAAAGCCATAGCAAGTGAGTATTTTCCAATAACAATTTATTATCAATAACATCAAAGGCTGCACTGAAATCTAACAATACAGCTCCAACTATCATCTTATTATCCTCGTATTTTAACCAATCATCAGTAATCTGAGTCAGTGCAGTACAAGTTGAGTGCCCTTCTCCATATGCATGTTGAAAGTCAGTAGTTAACTTGTTTTCTGAAAAATAGCATTGTATTTGGTCAAACACAATTCTCTCCATCAGTTTACTAAGAATAGGCAGCCAACTGATTAGGCGGCTGTTAGAACCAGCAAAGGGTGCTTTACTATTTTAGGCTCATCATTATTGACGGATAACAATTGTTTTTCCTTCTCGCCCACACTAACTTTACCTAATTCAAAACAGCAATCGTTCTCTTTCATTATTTCATTATTATTGTTCAATGTTGTAATTTCCCTTCTGAGTTGTTCCACTTTACTAGTAAAATAATAATTGAAATGATTGGCAATATCGAAAAGTTTTGTTATAAATTACCCATCAACTTCAATGAACGATGGAGATGAATTTTCTTCCCATGATATTATTTAATCTACAGTACTCCAAAGTCTTTTTCCATAGTGTTTTGTCATTTATCTTTGTTTGAAAATATAATGTATTCTTCTTTTTGTTAAGTTTAGTCATAACATTTCTCAATTTACAGTATGCCAACCAATCAGCTGGGCAGCAGGTGGTGGTGTGCTGGTCACAGGTACTGATATATAGACTTACATGAAAGCAAGCTTTGCTTTTATACTTACAAGAACATCTTGCTTGATTGAGCGAGCTGTTTTGTCTTGTAGTAATGTGGTGCCAGCCTGTATTTCCTTAACCCTTTACACTCATGGGAATTAGCCTATGGATAGGGCTAAATGTAAATGTTTCTTACAGAAGAAATATGAAATGCATAACCATGGTAACAATTGAAAGGGAACAGTTTCGAGATTATAGGAAAAGTATTAGACCAAATGTGAAGCCACAACAATTCACCTGACAAGACTGAATCCAAACATTACACTGTTGATTTTCTGTGAATTTTAAATTAGCTGTACTTTTCACTGCATTTGTTGATAACCAAATCTGAAAATACTCTGGATACATTCAGTAACATGATAAGAATATTCTTGGAAAATGTGTGGTAGGTGCAACACATAAGGGTTTGAGTTAGAGGACTAACTGGTGTCTCCAAGTGGCCACACTTATCGTGTGGACAGTTCCCAAGTCATTTCAATGCACTTTTATGTCTTCAATTACAAGGAGCTTTTCTGAGCTCTCCTAGCTGTGCCGTTGAGGAACTAGAGCAAACTCACTTGTAGTTGTTTTGTTTGAAATACAACCCTGAATCACTGACCTCACACAATTACTGTTGTCGCTTACACAATCCAAAAATGTACATTATAAATCGCAATCTGAGACAGGTGTGTATAATTTTAAAGTATAAGTTATAAAATACGATATTACACTGTTAGGCTTTCACAATGCAATTCAGGGAAACAGGTCATTTTGGTGTGCATAAAAAGGAACCATGAGTGCATTCAGGTGCGTGTGCAGCGGCAAATTCTCTTTACAATAGACAAACAGACTCATTCTGTTCAGAACAACTAAGGGCCATGTCATCTTGTAACTGTACATCAAACATAGTGATCATAAACGTTGACATTGTATTTGATATGAGTTTTATGGTAGCTCATTTCCACCCAACATTGGACACCCCCTAACTTCGGACACTCTCTAGCGGTTAGAGGATTAAATCACCACGAGATCAACATTTAAATGGACGGTAAGTTTTGCGACTGAAGACACCCTTCTAGCTAGCTGACCACCAATTTTCATTGCAATTTATGTTACTTAAGTAATATATATACATGTACTATATATATACACATTTTGTGGGACACGCTGTAAATTGCAAAATTTGACTGCGCAACAGACCATACTTAATTTAATATCCAACTTTTTACCTCTGAAATATAGCTAACAGAATTCAGGCAAGTATTATTATTTTTTCATTGGAAGGCTAGCGAACTAGCCAACTATCTAGTAAACACTTCAGATACGAGGTTGGTGTCTCTTTTTTTGAACAAAATTAAACTGATATATCTTGTAATTGAACAAAATAGTATGGTGGCCAATAATACGGGACATATTTTTTTTTGCTGAACCGCTTATCAAAAAGCTGATAGTAGTATTTCCACTGAAATTTCAAACATGCTAATTGCTAACCCGTTAGCTAACATTTTTACTACACCAATAATCACAAAACATTGATGGCTTGATCACAAGATAATACTGTTGAAGGTAATATATTTCTTAAACACGGTTGAATATGCCGATAATATGGGGTGCTACGCTATGGAAATGTGAAGTGCACATTAGGCTTGCTTGGATGACGTCAAAGCAGTATTTATTATAATCCTCAACCTCTCATCTTTCAAAATAGATAAGGGAGCATTTCCCTCCCTTAGACAACAAAACATTTTCTAAATAATTGTACCATCTAAATCGCTATGAAATATATTTTCAATAACAAAAAATATAGTTTTTACAGCTGGTTGAAGCTGGTGGACCAAAAAATACTTTAAATACTTTCCTTAAGAAGTTTTTTTATGGGTATCTGTACTTTACTATTTATAGTTTTGACAACTTTTACTTCCACTCCACTACATTCCTAAAGAACATATGTACTTTTTACCCCGATACATTTTCCCTAACACCCAAAAGTACTTGTTACATTTTGAATGCTCAGGGAGGGCAGCAATATGGTTCAAATTTACGCCCCTATCAATGTAACGAGTTGTCATCCCTACTGTCTCTGATCTGGAAGACGCACAGATACTGTGTTTGTAAATTATGTCTGAGTGTTGGATTGTGCCCGTCTGTCCGTAAATTTAAAAAACAAGAAGATCGTGCCTTCTGGTTTGCTTAATATAAGGAATTTGATGTAGGGGCAGAACGACAGATTTGACCTTGTCAGCTAGGGAATTCGATCCAGCAACCTTTCAGTTACTGACCCAACGCTCGAACCACTAGGCTACCTGTCGCCCCCAAATAACAAATGGAAAGGCGTGGACTGTGAGGAGACACACAAACACACAGGCACACTCTAATGCACACAATTATTTTGTTGTATTGTTTTTATTATTTTTTGTTGTGTTGTTTATATATCGTTTTATTTAAAATTTGTGTGACTGTCCTCATCTATCAGTGTATCAATGTTTTGTGTTTTTTGTGGACCTCAGGAAGAGTAGCTGCTGCTTCTGCAAAAGGGTTTAGAATAAATGAACAAACCAATAAAATAGCTGGAGGCTCCGATTTGACATGGACCTAGACAGTGAATCCCAGAGAGAACAGGACACTAACAGAGCTCCCACAGTTTGTCGTCAACAAATTGAACTTCCAACCATACTAAATGTCTGTCTGTATCTCCCCTAGCTACTTTCAGATCTCTGTCCCCTTAAGTCCTTTGTTATTTTCGTTTGATTCTCTCTCTCTAAGTCCCCCTGTCTGGTTTACCTTGCATGGTCAGACTAATGTTTGTCTGTCTGTCACTTTCTCCCTATTTTCAGATTAAATGTCTCTCTCAGTTTCTGTCTGGTTTACCTAGCTCTCTCTAAGTCTCTGTCTGGTTTACCTAGCTCTCTCTAAGTCTCTGTCTGGTTTACCTAGCTCTCTCCAAGTCTCTGTCTGGTTTACCTAGCTCTCTCCAAGTCTCTGTCTGGTTTACCTAGCTCTCTCTAAGTCTCTGTCTGGTTTACCTAGCTCTCTCTAAGTCTCTGTCTGGTTTTTACCTTGCGTGGTCAGACAGTTGTTTTGCAGGTTTAGTGTTTCCAGCTGCTGCAGACGTGTCAGGTCCTCAATGGTTACTACCTCTATCTGGTTGTTCTGAGACGAAGAAGAGGCAAAAGTATTATTGGCAGAACAGCAACGCTTCATTCATTCATTATTGATCGACTTAGATAAATGTACTCCTACCCTGGACATGTCCAGCCCTCACTTATGTGCTTTAAACCTTAAATCAGTCCTATGAAGAAAGATCTATCGCGTTTTAGGTGTGTGTGACCCACCTGTAACAAGATCTATCAGGTATTGGGAGTGTCTGTCAATTGTGACTGATGTATCTAATGGATGTCTGAGACCCAACTGTAGGGAGAGAATGTGGGTGTTGTGTTGGGTGTGTGTGTGTGACCCACCTGCAGCGAGAGAATGCGTGTGCTCTCAGGCAGCTCACTAGGAAATTCCATGAGGTCAACCCCAGCACAGTCCACCGCTCCCTCTGTACAGGTACATTCCCCTGGACATACAACCGGCTCGGCCTTCACTACAGCCGGGACTGTAAAGGTCTCTATCTCTGACTCTGTCTCCTCCATGGGTTCTTCCTCCTTCTCCTCTTCATTCTGGGGCTCCAGAGGGGGCTGGCAGTGTACCAGAGCCCAGGCCAGGAGCAGCACACTCAGGCCCTGAAAGAGAGACCTCCTGGGGCTGGCCATGTCTGCTGGTCGTGCCTGGTGGTCAAGCTACCTCAGATACCTCAGCTGCCCAGAAGCACCAATGATCAGATGGGTCTATATAACAGTGTGATAAATCAATGAATGGATATATATATATATATATTTTAACTATAATCAGTGACCAAGGACAAATATTTCCTATTTTCTTTTACAGCTTTACAGAGGATTTCAAGCAATGGTTCTAAAGAGGCAAGTATTATGAGACAGAAAAATAGATTACCAAACATAAAAGTGTATGTGTGTATATGGAATAGGTAGCTCATAGGACATGAGATTTAAAAAAAAGAGTGTGTAAAAAAGAAGCTGGTTACCTTGTCAGAACAGCAGTCTAACGAGGACAGAACGTGTATTGTCTGGGACAAGATTAAACCGTCTGCTTTTGTATTGAAAATGTTTAGTGGTAGACATTATGTTCCTATTTTGGCATATTTTAAAAAATCCATTCTCTCATTTATTGTGACGATCATATGGGTTGACCTACAGCACCCAGCATGTTCTCTATACTGTAACTTCTTTCTATTTTCCATATAGTCAAGTGAAAAATGTACAAAGTACAGTGGGGCAAAAAAGTATTTAGTCAGCCACCACTTGTGCAAGTTCTCCCACTTAAAAAGATGAGAGAGGCCTGTAATTTTCATCATAGGTACACTTCAACTATGACAGACAAAACGAGGGAAAAGAATCCAGAAAATCACAGTGTAGGATTTTTTATGAATTTATTTGCAAATTATGGTGGAAAATAAGTATTTGGTCACCTACAAACAAGCAAGATTTCTGGCTCTCACAGACCTGTAACTTCTTCTTTAAGAGGCTCCTCTGTCCTCCACTCGTTACCTGTATTAATGGCACCTGTTTGAACTTGTTATCAGTATAAAAGACACCTGTCCACAACCTCAGTCACACTCCAAACTCCACTATGGCCAAGACCAAAGAGCTGTCTAAGGACACCAGAAACAAAATTGTAGACCTGCACCAGGCTGGGAAGACTGAATCTGCAATAGGTAAGCAGCTTGGTTTGAAGAAATCAACTGTGGGAGCAATTATTAGGAAATGGAAGACTTACAAGACCACTGATAATCTCCCTCGATCTGGGGCTCCACGCAAGATCTCACCCCGTGGGGTCAAAATGATCACAAGAACAGTGAGCAAAAATCCCAGAACCACACGGGGGGACCTAGTGGATGACCTGCAGAGAGCTGGGACCAAAGTAACAAAGCCTACCATCAGCACGGGCATTGAAGATGAAACATGGCTGGGTCTTTCAGCATGACAATGATCCCAAACACACCGCCCTGGCAATGAAGGAGTGGCTTCATAAGAAGCATTTCAAGGTCCTGGAGTGGCCTAGCCAGTCTCCAGGTCTCAACCCCATAGAAAATCTTTGGAGGGAGTTGAAAGTCTGTGTTGCCCAGCAACAGCCCCAAAACATCACTGCTCTAGAGGAGATCTGCATGGAGGAATGGGCCAAAATACCAGCAACAGTGTGTGAACACCTCGTGAAGACTTACACATTTGACCTCTGTCATTGCCAACAAAAGGTATATAACAAAGTATTGAGATAAACTTTTGTTATTGACCAAATACTTATTTTCCACCATAATTTGCAAATAAATTCATAAAAAATTCTACAATGTGATTTTCTGGATTTATTTTTCTCGTTTTGTCTGTCATAGTTGAAGTGTACCTATGATGGAAATTACAGGCCTCTCTCATCTTTTTAAGTGGGAGAACTTGCACAATTGGTGGCTGACTAAATACTTTTTTTGCCCCACTGTATGTTGTTGTTTTTTTAACAATAAAGGCATTGTAATGGTGATATTATTCTCCCAGCAGGCAGAAAGTGTCCCAGTAGAGAAGTGTTTTGATCCTATGGCCAGTCAGTAAAAAGTTCTAAACAGGCACTGTGTGTGTGTGTGTGTGTGTGTGTGTGTGTGTGTGTGTGTGTGTGTGTGTGTGTGTGTGTGTGTGTGTGTGTGTGTGTGTGTGTGTGTGTGTGTGTGTGTGTGTGTGTGTGTGTGTGTCGCTACCACACCACCAGCCAAGAGCCTGTGTGTGCCAGACCCTGGAGCCTCACAGTGTGTGTGTCTGAACACCAGCCGAGTGTCTATGTTCACGTCAGATAAAATAAATACAATTAAAAACCATGCAAACCTACACATGTGATCCTGAGTATATCCCCACACACGTACCAGACACCACGACTGTAACAAAATGGAGCATATTCAACCCCACATGCATAAAACTACTCATAAGCAGACATCATGTTCTCACACCTACCTAAAGGACTCGTTAAAGCTCAAAATTTGTTTTTAGAAAACACAACAACATTGAATCAATGACTCACAAGCTGTCAAAAATATATATTTTTTATAAAAGTTGTAGGTGAGTCTGTAAAAGGTCATACACATCTGAACAGCTGTACACTTGTACAGCTTACTATTATTCACTTATTTGCATACTGCCACTCAGTCCATATACAGACAATCCTTTTCTAATGTAACGGTATATGATTGGTGACACGTTACCAATTCATACACAGCCAGTCCATAATACATAGCGCATAATGAGCATATATAATATAGATGCCTACATAATTACAGCATATCTATACAATACATGCATTCTTTACCTTCGCTGACGGAGGGAGGTTAGCAGTGACAAAGGTAGTCTGGTGTCCAGTCGAACCAGAGACAATCACATAGCAGGATAGAGAGGAGCCACAGTCACTCCAGATCACAGATCCCTACCAGATGTAATAGGAGAGTGGGAGTGACAGAGGGAAAGTTCAGTGAAAGAAGGGGAGAAGAAAAGATAGAAGAGAAAAAACTGAGCTGAAGGACAGCCAAAAGCACAAAATTCTTTGCTTTTAAACTTTTCTTTTTTTCATGGTCTGAGACAGGTCTTTTCCAATCCCCATATAATAATGAGGCCATTTCATGTTGCAATTAGTTTGTTCTGAAGAATGAAAGAAAGAAAGAAAAGGGGACGTTTTTATTTATTTACGTTATGATTCAACAAGGATAACTTTCATATTGCTCATGAATCAACATGGATTAGTATCACAGTGAGACTGTATCTTGGACCGAAAGTATCTTGGATGTCGTATCTTGGCTGATGCTGAATCATACATTCCCTGTTTTTCTTTGAGCCAAGTACAAAGAGAGAGCTATCATGAACCAGTGAGCCAGGGATGGCAGTACCATTGTGTTATTAGCAATTTGTTCCCTCAAAGGCCTAAATTGCAACTGACCACCAATGGGGAACCAATATTATATGAGCTTATAAACTTATCGGCATTAGCATTAAAGTATTTAGAGAGAACTCATATAATTCCAGCTCGTCTTAAAATGATATTTGTTTTGAAGGTGACATTCCATATAGACAGGAAACAAGAGTCTTCCAAAAAACGTCGACAGACAGGATATGTCTTAATAGCACACACGTTCTGCATAAGGTCCCTCTCTAGTCTGCGTGTACGTCCCGTATGGCACCCTATTCCATATAGTGCACTACTTTTTACCAGGGCCCATTGGGACCTAATGTATATAGAGAATAGGGTGCCATTTGAGACGCAGCCTATACCTACCATCAGATGCTATGCTATCTTCTTTCGGTAGACATTTCTTTGTATCACAAATTATGACAGCAGGCCTGTCTTTCCATATTCCCTCTGACACTTCTCAGAGGATATTCTGGCTGAATTATGTCCTATTTGGAGGCAAGGCTCTCATGATATTAGAGGATTAAATCTGGATTTTGTTTTTAAACGATACAGTGCACACTAAGAAAAGAGGGTTCCTCAAGGGTTCTTTGGGAAAGATGATGGTTCTATGTGGAACCATAATGACTCAAATAACCCCTTTGAGCCCTTCAATGGTTCTTTGCAGTTCACAAAAGGGTTATTTGCTCTTTTAGGGCCATGATACATTGGTAATTTTTGGGGGCAATATTGCCAAGCAATTTAGCTGGCATTGGAGTGGGGTATGAGACACTGGATGCGCAATGAGCAACATGGACATGAATAATAGACTTCATATATTAACTTGAAACTGAACATGGTATGTATGTATTAATGTATCATGATAAAATAAGCAACATATGAGACATGAACGGCCAACATTTTACTCCAACATTGGAGTTAATTTTCTCTCGCTTGAGCTCAAAAGCCATTTTTTCCAAAATATTTTGGAAGAGCTGATCACGTGACCAATATCTGGCCTCTGTTTGGAGGATTCCTAAAAATTGCCCACTATGTGGCACTGCCGATCAAGATACGCCAGATAATAAAAAGTTGCTATTTTTCAAATGTAAACTAGTTGCAGCAACTAGTAAGATAAAAAAAACTGTGTATCATGGCCTTTAGTGATAATTAATATGTTGGGGCAGCAGCACGTATGAATATTTTGGGTAGTTCTATTTTTTTAACCGTGAGTGAGAGTAACATTCCAGTTTATGTAATCTGTTGTGTTATTCCATTAGATATGAACTATGACTATGGCCAATGATGGTGTCATGTGAAAGACTCACATATGTCTTATGTCAATTGAGAACTGATACCTAAATCAGTGGTTTGTAAACCCCAGATTTTCCAGAGCTAGCATACTTGATTCAACTTGTGAATTAATACAATAATATGACCTATGGAATTTGAACAATATAATAATTACGTTGGTAACCAGTTTATAATAGCAATAAGATACCTCAGGGTTTGTGGTATAATACCAATATACCATGGCTAAGGACTGTACCCGCGAAGGATAAACCGGTTTCTCGGGAATGGGCCCAAATCCCCATCATTTGCGTGAAGAAAAGACAGATGCATAGATAATTAACAGAGAGTAGCAGGGCGAATAGTCTGGGTGGCCATTTGCATAGATGTTTAGGAGTCTTATGGCTTGGGGGTAGAAGCTGTTTAGAAGCCTCTTGGACCTAGACTTGGGCTCTGGTAACACTTGCCGTGCGGTAGCAGAGAGATCAGTCTATGACTAGGGTGGCTAGAGTCTTTGACAATTTTTAGGGCCTTCCTCTGACACTGCCTGGTTTAAAGGTCCTGGATGGCAGGAAGCTTGGCCCCAGTGATGTACTGGGCCATACGCACTACCCTCTGTAGTGCCTTTACGGTCATAGGCCGAGCAGTTGCCATACCAGGCAGTGATGCAACCCGTCAGGATGCTCTTGATGGTGCAGCTGTAGAATCTTTTGAGGATCTGAGGACCCATGCCAAATATTTTCAGTCTTCTGAGGGGGAATAGGTTTTGTCGTGCCCTCTTCACGACTGTCTTGGTGTATTTGGACCATGTTAGTTTGTTGGTGATGTGGACGCTGATGTGGCGGATGTGTTGTTACCTACCCTTACCACCTGGGGGTGGCCCATCAGGAAGTCCAGGATCCAGTTTGCAGAGGGAGGTGTTTAGTCCCAAGGTCCTTAGCTTAGTGATGAGCTTTGAGGGCACTATGGTGTTGAACGCTGAGCTTGAGTCAATGAATAGCATTCTCATATAGGTGTTCCTTTTGTCCTGGTGTGAAAGGGCAGTGTGGAGTGCAATAGAGATTGCATCTGCTGTGGATCTCTTGGGGCGGTATGCAAATCGGAGTGGGTCTAAGGTTTCTGGGATAATGGTGTTGATGTGAGCCATGACCAGCCTTTCAAAACACTTCATGGCTACAAACGTGAGCGCTACAGGTCAGTAGTCATTTAGGCAGGTTACCTTGGTGTTCTTGAGCACAGGGACTATGGTGGTCTGCTTGAAACATGTTGGTATTACAGACTCGGACAGAGAGAGGTTGAAAATGTCAGTGAAGACACTTGCCAGTTGGTCAGCACATGCTCAGAGTACACGCCCTGGTAATCCATCTGGCCCTACGGCCTTGTGAATGTTGACCTGTTTAACGGTCTTTCTCGCATTGGCTGCGGAGAGCGCGATCAAACAGTCATCCAGAACAACTGATGCTCTCATGAATATTTCAATGTTACTTGCCTCGAAGCAAGCATAGAAGTAATTTTGCTCGTCTGGTAGGCTCGTGTCACTGGGCAGCTCGTGGCTGTGCTTCCCTTTGTGGTCTGTAATAGTTTGCAAGCCCTGCCACTTGCGACGAGCGTCGGAGCCGGTGTAGTATGATTCGATCTTAGTCCTGTATTGATGCTTTGTCGGAGGGCATCGCAGGATTTCTTATCAGCATCCGGGTTAGAGTCCTGCTCCTTAAGAGTGACAGCTCTACCCTTTAGCTCAGTGAGGATGTTGCCTGTAATCCATGGCTTCTGGTTGGGGTATGTACATACAGTCACTGTCGTGACGACATCATCAATTCACTTATTGATGAAGCCAGTGACTGATATGGTGTACTCCTCAATGCCATCGGAAGAATCCCGGAACATATTCCAGTCTGCTAGCAAAACAGTCCTGTAGTTTAGCTTCTGCTTAATCTGATCACAGAGTTGTACGAAATCTTCAGTTTCTTGACAATTTCTCACATGGAATAGCCTTAATTTCTCAGAACAAGAACAGCCTGATGAGTTCCAGAAGAAAGGTCTTTGTTTCTAGCCATTTTGAGCCTGTAATCAAACCCCCAAATGCTGATGCTCAAGATACTCAACTAGTCTAAAGGACCGTTTTATTGCTTTAATCAGCACAACAGTTTTCAGATCTGCTAACGTAATTGCAAAATTGTTTTCTAATGATCAATTAGCCTTTTAAAATGATAAACTTGGATTAGCTACCACAACGTGACATTGGAACACAGGAGTGATGATTGCTGATAATGGGCCTCTGTACGCCTATGTAGATATTCCATAAAAAATCTGCCGTTTCCAGCTACAATAGTCATTTACAACATTAACAGTGTCTACACTGTATTTCTGATCAATTTGATGTTATTTTAATGGACAAAAAAATTAGCTTTTATTTCAATAACAAGGACATTTCTATGTGACCCCAAACTTTTGAACAGTAGTGTGTACATCAACATCCAAAGTTTAATCTAGAATTGGCTTCTTCCTATTTCGCAAAAGAGCATCCTTCACTCATGCTGCCAAACATACCCTTGTAAAACTGACCATCCTACCAATCCTCGACTTCGGCAATGTCATTTACAAAATAGCCTCCAATACCCTACTCAATAAATTGGATGCAGTCTATCACAGTGCCATCCGTTTTGTCACCAAAGCCCCATATACTACCCATATACTACCTGTACGCTCGCGTTGGCTGGCCCTCGCTTCATACTCGTCGACAAACCCACTGGCTCCAGGTCATCTACAAGACCCTGCTAGGTAAAGTCCCCCTTATCTCAGCTCGCTGGTCACCATAGCAGCACCCAACTGTAGCACGCGCTCCAGCAGGTATAGCTCTCTGGTCACCCCCAAAACCAATTCTTCCTTTGGCCGCCACTCCTTCCGCTGCTAATGACTGGAACAAACTACAAAAATGACTGGAACTGGAAACACTTATCTCCCTCACTAGCTTTAAGCACCAGCTGTCAGAGCAGCTCACAGATTACTGCACCTGTACATAGCCCATCTATAAATTAGCCCAAACAACTACCTCTTTCCCTACTGTATTTATATATTTTTCTCCTTTGCACCCCATTATTTCTATCTCTACTTTGCACATTCTTCCACTGCAAATCAACCATTCCAGTGTTTTACTTGCTATATTGTATTTACTTCGCCACCATGGCCTTTTTTGCCTTTACCTCCCTTATCTCACCTCACTTGCTCACATTGTATATAGACTTATTTTTCTACTGTATTATTGACTATGTTTGTTTTACTCCATGTGTAACTCTGTGTTGTTGTATGTGTCGAACTGCTTTGCATAATCTTGGCCAGGTCGCAGTTGTAAATGAGAACTTGTTCTCAACTTGCCTACCTGGTTAAATAAAGGTGAAATAAATAATTAACAAAATATATTTAGGGGATACAACCATCCCAGCTCTGCAGATTTTGCTGCGAAGAGACAGAATCATTAAATGTTTCGTTTTGGTACTGACCATATGTAGATTGTTTGTGGTTGCAGGTTCAGGACTGGCTGAAGAAAAGCAACATTTACCTGGAGTTAATTCTGAAAATGTTTATCTTTAATTTACAATCTGTAGAAGCTATGAGAATAGAAAGGTTCCGGACTTTTGTGAAACATCACAGTTGAAAAAATATATGGCAAATAGAAATCAAAACGAAATGGTTTTCAGAGATAGATGGGAGGGGTTGAGGGTAGCTGAAGGATGGGACTAAAAACAAACAAATTATAACTAATGTAAAATATACTGTCCGTAAAATGTATATAGTATGTATAATCTGGAAGTAGAAGCCTAAGTGTTGTTGTCCATTAGTTTACTCCAATTAGGGGAGCGAGTGGTGGTATAGTTAGGGGAAAATGATAAAGGATAGTATATAACAAACCTAAAACATTTTCAAGGGAAAAAAAGAATGGTTAGTGGTAGAGCTGCAGACTCCAGACTATGTATGGCCTCCAGTAATTGGGATCTGCAACTTTCACCTCTGCATTTCCCGCCATCTATGAGTCTACCTCCTATCCTTCATGCCTATCTACGAGTAAACCATTTTTAAAGAGGGAGAATACCATTTTTAAACAGCATTTATTAGCAAGTAACAGAGAGTTTATTTAGGATAAATCACTTTAGCATCATGAGTCATTCAGGTGGTCACAGTCTCAACAACATGGCTGAAAGTAACACAGTAACATTAATTCAGTGGTACATCCATTCAGGTGTATTTCAGATTTTTATGAATCAGATGAGACCTTATCAATAGTTTTACACTTGTTCATAAAGTAACAGGGGATACTGCACACCTGAGAGGCACTTTAGTGTTTTATATCTCATAAAGGCTGAATAAGGAGAAATTACTATAGCACAGCTCTGAGACAGTACAATACATGAATTATGCTGTCCCAAACGTCAAGAGCGATAATATATCCATTACCACATGAAACGTAATGGGGGGAAAAAGATCAGACATTGATGAGAGGGGCATGATTAAATTCATTACATAATTTTCATGCAAACAGATCTTCTCCAAGTCATAATAAATCAAACTGAATTAATATAAAAATATAACTGGAAGATGCAATGCCGGGGATCAAGCTGTGGGCCCACTTTTCCACTATCAAGACAAATTGTATAAACTGCCCTAGGACGAGCTACTTCTGTACTCATTACCAAGCTTGCCAATTATCAGAGCTCAAAATCAAACAGATCACGCAATAGGCTTTTAATGTAATATTTTCCAAGAATCTTTCTCAAACAATATGGGTTCTATGAGTCAATGAGCTTGCATGAATTATTCTGTCCAACAATGCCACCATGTGGCCAAACTGAATCACACTTTATAACTTAGCTAGCTAGACTCATCGGTCTGAGTTAAAAAAGGATCAAGAGAGATAAACATGTGCCCGTTATAGTGCCATTGTTTGGTCGATCTGAAAATGTGCATAGATGTTGAGTCTTGACAGTGTTTGGAACATGTGTACCAAGTTGTTACAATACGATTATCGGTTTCGGATTTATATGCATTCATGTGCCAGAACACACCCACATGAATGTTTATTGATCAGTAGCAGCCATGTTGTTTGACATGCTGTCCTGGAAAAACATGTGAGAGCTTGGTCCATAGATGCCATGTATCAAGTGTTGTACAGATGTGTCATTTGGTGCCAGAGGAGTAATATTATTATTTATTTTTTTAAACAAAATTCTAAAATGGCAGAAAATCTATCATAGAGGACCTTCAGGGTCCTGGAGGCAAATCTGTTCCTTGTGAGGAGAGGGTCCTATGTAGCAAATTTTAGGACTCTTGGTCACACGGGGTGAGGGTTGTGACCTTTCAAAGTTAACATTTTCAATCGCTTGCTATAGTGCCACCATGTGGCCAATTGGCATGGCGTTGCATGAGAGGGTTTGGCCCTTGACCTTTTACCATCTTGCAAAGATCCACCTTCCTGGGCCAACTGACGTGAATTAGATTTTTCCCCCATACAATTTATGGAAGAACCCGAATAATAATAAACGGCATCAAATACAATTGGATTTCACCCAGATTTGTAGGCTTAGCCCCCTAACTACACAGTTGGGAGAGTGAGATTAGAGTGCACCCTTACAGTATATCTTTCTAGTCTAGTGTGTTCTGGTCATTAATATATTAGAAAAAGACAGAGGGGTCAGAGAGAGCGAAAGGGAGAAAAGTCTTTCTCTTCATCCATTATTCCATCTCATCATTCTCTCCTCACATCCTCATCCTTCCTCTCCTCAAACTACTAGAGTTGGATGGGGGTGGTTGCTGTTGAGCTAGAGAAATGGTAGAAGTTACCCTTAGTGCAGGTCTGGGACCAGTTTTGTTGTTGTAACCCCTAGTGGTTCAGGTTAGCATATGAAGATCTGACACTAGAATAGTGCTAGGGAGGTAACCTCTGACTGTAGCCCCAGGTTCTACCTCACAGCTTGGCTTTGCCTGGCTGCAACTGCAAACTCTGGAGCTTCATGGCCATTCCCATATTCCCTGTGATCTTCAGCTTGCCCTGGAAGAACGCCTAAGGATCAGAATAGAGAGTCAGTCATTAGAATCAAAACACAGAGAGAGAGAGAGAGAGCAAGCAAGACTAATTTCACAGATGCCTTTTGGGAGGGCATAGCACAAGACCATTTTTTATTAAACACACAAACACATATATTGCACACACAATTCATCTCTCCAAACAGTTGTTCATCAAAGTGAAGCCTCCATTTTGAGCAGTGGAAAGTAAATCACACTGCAGACAACACAATGAGGAAATACTCTTCTGGAGTGGGTCGGAAAACAAACCATTTTGAAATGATTCCTGACCTGCACTATACTCCGCTAGTGTGTGTTCCTGTCTGGTTTAAAGAGTTAAAAATTGAGAAATTAACATCAGTGTGGAGAGTGGGGCAGCAGCAGGATCTGCATATCCTGTGCCTTGTGTGCCTTGTGTGGCAGGCAGCACTAACACAGTGACCCTAACGGTTTTGGCACTGCACCCAGCGTGAGAAAAACCACTGGGAAGAGTGAAACCAGATTAACTAAACAGGCAGCCTTCATGGACAAATCTCTCCCCGCTGTATTGCCCAATATAGGCTACAGCTCAATAAGAGAGTGAGCACTAAGCATGCAGGCCTTCTCAGAGCTACAAGTGTGAACACGTTGTCTGATGTACTCAATGTACTTGTGTAATGTACACCCGGCTTAAGCAACAACGATAGACATCGTAATAGAAGCCCTGGAGGTTTCTTTGGTGAGACCGTAGTTCCAAAGACACACCTATCCTCCATTACAAAAGCACCATTATATAAAATGGGGGAAAACTAGAGAAGAAATGGACCATGGTCAACCTTTTGAACGATAGATAATAGTACAGTTGGATCTAAGGTAAACAAGTATGACATCATTGCACTATGAAGATCCCAACCCTCTTCCTGGAGAGCCATCCTCATGTCGATTTTTTGCTCCAACCCCAGTTGTAACTAACCTGGTGCAGCTTATCAACCAGCTAATTATTAAAAATCAGGTACGCTAGATTAGGGTTGGAGTGAAAACCTACAGTACGGTAGCTCTCCAGGAACAGGGTTGGAGAGTCCTGAACAAACCTTACAAATTCACAGCCGAGATCCTATACTACAATTTAGTATACAAAAGTCCATTCAAATCAGACATACCTACAGAGCAAATTAAAAGTAAAATAACACAGACATTGACACAGACGTTGACCGCAGCGTTACTCATATTGAACCCGTTCTTTTATTTTCCAGAACGTGTTCTACTTAAGAAACAATAAGGTTAATGGGCTCTTTTCTAAAGGGATCACCTATCAAGAGGCCAGTGTTGGGATCTGGCTAGTAAAGACTGTGCCCCATAGCAAAAGTCTAGACTGTGTTGATAAAGTTAATCAACATGTGAAGCGTTTTATCAAGAAAATTATGCCAAATACTTTAAAAAAATGTCAAGTCGGCTGAATGTCCTTTAGGTGGTGGACCACTCGATACACAGGCAAACTGTTGAGTGTGAAAAACCCAAGTGTTGAATGAAGTTCTTGACACAAACCGGTGCACCTGACACCTACTACCACACCCTGTTCAAAGGCACTTAAATCTTTTGTCTTGCTCATTCACCCTCTGAATGGCACACATACACAATCCTTGTCTCAATTGTCTCAAGGCTTGAAAATAACGTATTTAACCCATCTCCTCCCCTTCATCTACACAGATTTTTTTTTCACCTTTATTTAACCAGGTAAACTAGTTGAGAACAAGTTCTCATTTACAACTGCGACCTGGTCAAGATAAAACAAAGCAGTGCGACACAAACAACACTACAGAGTTACACATGGAAGAAACAAGCGTACAGTCAATAACACAATAGAAAAAAAGTGACATCAATAAGGGATCATAGCTTTCACCTGGTCAGTCTGTCATGGGAAAGAGCAGGTGTTCTTAATGTTTTGTATACTTAGCCTTCGGATAGTATTCAGACCCCTTAACTTTTCCACGTTTTGTTACATTACAGCCTTATTCTAAAATTGATTACATAGTTTTTCCCCCCTCATCAATCTACACACAATACCCCATAATGACACAGCAAAAACAGGTTTGTAGACATTTTTGCAAATGTATTTTTTTTTAAATAATTTTTTACAAGTATTCAGACCCTTTACGCAGTGCTTTGTTGAAGCACCCTTGGCAGCGATTACAGCCTCGCGTGTTCTTGGGTACAACGCTACAAGCTTGGCACACCTGTATTTGGGGAGTTTCTCCCATTCTTCTCTGCAGATCCTCTCAAGCTCTGTCAAGTTGGATGGGGAGCGTCGCTGCACAGCTATTTTCAAGTCTCTCCAAAGATGTTCGATTGGGTTCAAGTCCAGGCTCTGGCTGGGCCACTCAAGGACATTCAGAGACTTTTCCCGAAGCCACTCCTGCATTGTGTTGGCTGTGTGCTTAGGGTCGCTGCCCTGTTGGAAGGTGAACCTTCACCCAAGTCTGAGGTTCTGAGCGCTCTGGAGCAAATTATCATCAAGGATCTCTCTGTACTTTGCTCCGTTAATCTTTGCCTCGATCTTGACTAGTCTCCCAGTCCCTGCCACTGAAAAACATCGCCACAGCATGATGCTGCCACCACCTTGCTTCACCATAGGGATGGTGCCAAGTTTCCTCCAGGTGTGACGCTTGGCATTCAGGCTAAATAGTTCAATCTTGGTTTCATCAGAACAGAGAATCTTGTTTCTCATGGTCTGAGAGTCCTTTAGGTGCCTTTTAGCAAACTCCAAGCGGACTGTCATTTGCCTTTTACAGGTGTGTGGCTTCCATCTGGCCACTCTACCATAAAGGCCTGATTGGTGGAGTGCTGCAGAGATCTTTGTCCTTCTGGAAGGTTCTCCCATCTCCACAGAGGTACTTTAGAGCTCTGGCAGAGTGACCATCGGGTTCTTGGTCACCTCCCTGACCAAGGCCCTTCTCCCCTGATTGTTCAGTTTGGCCAGGCGGCCAGCTCTAGGAAGATCCTTGTTGGTTCCAAACTTCTTCTATTTAAGAATGATGGAGGCCACTGTGTTCTTTGGGACCTTCAATGCTGCAGAAATGTTTTGGTACACTTCCCCAGATCTGTGCCTCGACAAATTGCTGTCTCGGAGCTCTACAGACAATTTCTTCAACCTCTTGGCTTGGTTTTTGCTCTGACACGTACTTTCAACTGTGGGACCTTATATTGATGTGTGTCCCTTTCCAAAACATGTCTAAACAATTGAAATGGACTCAATTAAGTTGTAGAAACATCTCAAGGATGCTTAATGGAAACAGGATGCACCTGAGCTCAATTTCAAGTCTCATAGCATAGGGTCTGAAATCTTTTGTAAATAAGGTATCAGTTTTTTAAAAAGTGTGTAGATTGCTGGGTAAAAAAAAAATGTACTACTTTTTTTTGAATAAGGCTGAAACATAACAAAATGTGGAAAAAGTCAAAGGGCCTGAATACTATTCCGAAAGGATCTGTACAGTATGTATATAACATTCTGTTGGTGGCAAGAATTTTGTATAATCATTTAAATGTAAAAACTCTGTTTTGAAGCTTGTTAGCTAGCGTACTGTTAGCCAGTATGTCTGACTGGCTGGCTTGTTGGCTGGCTGACTTGACTAAAGAAATTAAGTCAAATGAGAGGTCATGAAGAGCAGGAGTACAGCCCACGCCATTGTGTAAAACCTAAATATTGAAATGGACCAATTAGAATATAGACAGCCTCCCTCACACCCATAAGTCTAAGAAGATTGTTTAAGTTTGCAAACTTAAACAAAGAGACTGACTAAAATACAGGATATCAACTCCCTAAAATAATAACAGCAGAAGTCCGCTACTAACAACTATGGGGGAAAAGAGTTTGTTGAGTCTAATCACGCCACACTAATGCCAGGTAATACTTACTGTCTGTGGGTTCATTTTCCCCGTCATCAAGGACAGCAGGTCTGCATCCAACATGGCAATAGTGCAGTCCGCTTTCTTTGCTAGAAGGGGAGAACGAGGAGAGGAAGAGGCGAGCAAGAATGGGAGAAATACAGAGAGACCACAACAATCACAATACAGCCTGTGAAAATACAACTAGCTTTTTACATTCTTACTGTCAATGTGGACGAAACCTCTCATTCTGACCTGTCGTTGTGGACACAGCCCTTGCTGTTCTTACCTGTGTCATTATGAACGCAACCCTTGCCATTCTTCACGTCCACTATCCAGGTCGCCTCTTCACCATCCGGACCATCCTTTACCTTGAAGGCAAACACCCCCCCAATCTTCTTCACAAATGACTCCCCATCCTACAAGGTAGTATAAGTCATAAGAATGATAATCAGTACTATATCCTAATGTCATGTCCAAATATGGGGGAAAAAAAGGACTGATGTCAGGCAACGGCAAAAATAAATAAATGTATCCCTAACAAGGCATTTAATATTTAGTTAAACCATTCTTTGATCCATGGGCTTTTTAAAATCATTAAAAGAACTGCAAAGAATTAACTGAAAACACACACTGAAAATACACATAATAAATCATGCATTAATGATCAATTAGGCTACTGGAAAACAATTTTCTGAACATGTGTAACAAGGAATAGAATGTTTGTCTTCCTGTAACTACATATTCTCACAGTCCAGATAGGTTTCAATATTGTATTAATCTGTGGATTATCAGATACATAGTAGTAGAATACCATTACAGCAAAACAGAGATCCTAATGGGAACCAGATAGCCAGCACTACTCCACTGCTGCCAGACAGACTTGTAAAATCTAAAGTAGGACAAGAGATTAATGATGCACCGATATGACATTTTTGTCCTATTCCGATTTCCAATATTTACCTTGCAAAAAAAAAACAGATACCGATAACCGATATTAAACATTTTAGCGGCCTTTTAAGCATTCTAGTACAATTAAATAGTTAACACACACACACAGACGCAGTGGTCTAAGGCCCTGCATTTCAGTGCAAGAGGCGTCACTACAGTCCCTGGTTCGAATCCAGGCGGTATCACATCCGGTCGTGATTGGGAGTCCCATAGGGCGGCGCACAATTGGTCCAGCGTCACCTGGTTTGGCCGTCATTGTAAATAAGAATTTGTTCTTAACTGACTTGTCTAGTTAAATAAAAATGACACACACACACACACACACTTATCAAAAATATATTTTGTTGTTATTTACGTATCTACCCATTACCAGAAAAACATCATCAAAACCTATTTCTTTCACTTACGTGCTGCGCCGTTTCGTTGTTCATTTGTTCAGTCATTTCATCCTCAACCAGGATTTCTATGGGATGCCGTTTGGGTATTTGCGTGTCAGAAAATATACTATTTAACAGTTCAAATAACACTATTTGATGTGTCAAATAAGCTTGTTGACCAATCAGGACCTGAATATGACTGCACGTCACATAATAATTTAAACGGGTTCACACATGTTTTGATGTAGTTATTACACATTGATTACACTATCACTCGTATTTCATATGTCACAAGGATTCATCGGTACGTATGCTATGATGCTGGAAAAGTTGTATCGCGCACCTACAGTGCTGGTCATAAAAAAAGCTAGCTAGCTCATGGATGCAAACAATGTTCTTCCCCAAAAACATAGCAAAACGACATCCTGTTTCAATAGCTATAGTTAGCTAGCTACCTATATAGCTAGGTGTCATCTAAAAATAACCCTAATTTATAAGACAGTTCTTATTTGATTAAATGGTGGTCGGACCCATCTATGTGAAGCTAGCCAAAGTAAGGATTAGCCACAATAGTGGAATTGTATGCATAATTCTACTATTTGTATTCATTTGCATTACTTTCAATGACATACCTTTATTTTGAACCAAACTGCAAATTCCAATATTGGGCCTTATCCTTATTGTGGCTAGCTTCACAACACATAACCCAGTGCGGTCAAGCCTCACCAGCCAGATGAAGCTACCTGGCTGCTTATAACGTTAGCTTTGGGCAAAAGGGTTAGGTAGCTGGCTAGCTATGTATTTTCATGAACTGAAGTTCAATTTCAATAGGCGAACAAGTGGCTACCTAGCTAATACTTACTTACAAGGATTCCTAAACCATTGCTAAGAATAATGAAAATGACTGCAGGTTCTACTGCAGGTTTTCAGGCTGGTTGTAATTGCTGTGGCTAAAGCTAGCTACCCCAGAAGTTGCAGTCGCGGTATTGTAAACACATCGTTCGTGGCCGGTGTTTGCAGACTTTTTTGTACATCTTTTTTAACACGCAAAGACCCAAACGGCATTCCATAGTATGTATGTCGTGAAGCTAACAGCAGTGATGCTATTACTGTGTAACGCCGATAGGGAACTATCTGAAAAATAGCTCACTTGGTAGCATGTACCGGTGCTCGACCAGTTGGCAAAAGCCAACATCACCCACGACAGAGAATGGTTGATTGTCAATGGCAATGAATTCCATTATCTTGGCTTTAATGGATTTCGCCTTGGAGTTGTCTCACTGAAATGTTGTTACTCTTTGAAATGACTGCTCGATCCACACAGCAGACATTGTGGGCTAGATTTTACATGGCATCATTATGTCATGTACCTACATTATATAGGTATGCACGTCAGCTTTGACATCGGTTTTGCACAATGGGGCATTAAACTAGACGTTGGGCTGATACCGATGTTGGCATTTTTAGCTAATATCGACCGATTCCGATATGTTCACTGATATATCGTGCATCCCTACAAGAGATGAATGTTACACATCCAGAGTCAAAAGAGTTGCAGACTAGTTTGGTTCCGTTTATTTCTGTCTGTGTAATAGAGGTCTAGTTGTGTATTTTGGACCCAACAGCACTGCTGTTCACTGATGGCTAGGCTGTGTTAAGGCGAGAGAGAGATAGCGAGAAACTGAGATGGCGAGAGAGAGCAAGTGAGGGGGAGAGAGATCTGCCATCATCTAGCTTGTGATGTTTATAGTAGTAATGAGGTCAGAAGGAGCAAAGCAGCTGCCAATAAACACAAAACTTTATAGAATGCAGGACCATTTATCTGATTGGTTCAAACAACATAACTTTATCATTGTATGACATGGAGAAAAGCCTGTTTCCGGGAAGGGATCCATGTGTGCTGCAGTCGAAGTGGAAAGAGAAATGGAAATAGGTTGTCTCCTTCATGTAGTACGGTATGATCAAGATGAATAAGACTCATATGGCTGTAGTGTGGAGGAAATGGATCAGAGGTCACAATATACACATTTTCAGTGAAAAGGAACAGAAAAGAGGTCTAAACATGTTGGTGTGAAAACAGGATTTGCAGCATAACAGGTTTGCAGCATAAGCAGGTTTGCAGCATAAGCAGGAGAAATTCCAATAGCCATTGTTTCATTTTATGCCATTTTAGCCTGCTTTAGAGGATGAAGCAATAATTGATAACTGAAACAGATAACACACAGTAATGAAGATACCTCCTCCAGCTTCTTTTTTATCTCCTGGAAGACTGCATAGGCCTTGAACCTCTCCAAGCTGCTCTCTGCATTGGTGTTAACTGCCTGGATTCTCTGGGAGCTGAGAGAGGAGAGAGAGAAAGAGAGAGTGAGGGGGAGAATGAGAGAGAGAGACACATAATGGACAGAGGGCATGACATACAGAGCCTGTGAGATAGGCTGCAACTATAACAAGCCAATTAGGATTATTCAGCAGGAGAAAAGAGATATAGCATGGGGGTAGATCACCCAGGCTAAAGAGACAGAGTCCTCATTACATAAGGCTCTTGCCACAGTCACAAGTAGCTACTTTTAGCAACACTAGTACTTACACACTAACGTTGCAAGATATTAGCTTGCAAAAAAAAACAGAACAGTCCTCCAAAGGCCAGGAGTTAAATCTAATTCAATTTACTATTCAGATTGTCCGTAGGGTAGGTCCTTGTGCAGGACATTTTTTTTAAAATCTGCTTCTTTCTGCAGGTATGTTGTAGACTCACTTCCTCTCTGCTTACTTTATATTAAAATAAAAGTCCTGCACGTGCACCATACCTGCACAAAAAAGCAAGACTTTTATTTTGACATGAGGTAAGCAGAGAGGAACTGAATGAGTCTCCAACAGACACACATTTGGAAATTCTGTTTAATTATACATTCCATTCTGTTTTTCTCAAATTCCCTACTGCACAAGGGCTCAAGCATACAGACAATCAACAGAATAAGTTGGAATGTAATTCGATTTAACTTCTGGCTTCCTGCGAACTATTGCGTTTTTTTTTACAAGCTAAGTCACAACATGATGGTATCAATGACTGACATCCACTGTGAGAGCAGTCCAAATGCAGAGCAGAATGATGTAAGTTGTAGAAAGGGGTTGGCTCTTTGATTACATAATTAGACTAAAGTTGACCTACATCTAAACGCAATATTATGAATGTGGTGTGAAAGTAATAGCAGTGGCTAAAGTTAATAGCTAGTAAGTATATGGATAAATAAAGATGGATTCCATAGGAATATAATATAATACTTGTCAGGTTGTTATCTTGTTATTATTACACAAGTCATGTGTTAGCACAGCAGTTGTCATTGTTTTCAAAGAGCTAGCCAATGAGCTAGCAAGCAGCTAGCATAGCTCCACACTTGCATTTCACAAGGTTGACCCGTTCCAGATGAATAACGCGAGGAAACGAGTGGCAATTAAATGGCTGTGATAATGTTACTCATTTGAAGTATTTCTCACCTTACAAACTGTGATTCGCGCATTTTGAAATTTGAAACAACCATTTTCAAACAGGCCGATGCAGCTCTTATGCTTGCTGTGTTGTGAATAAACTTTGTAACCGGAATTCCTTATTATGTTTCTCTGCGAGACCCTACATGTCAATAGCCGAGAAGGCGATGATTTGATCTTCAATGCAGAGTTCTACTACACTGTTCCTTGGAGCCAAAGATTTTGATTCTGTTTCTTTTTCTCAAAAAAAACAGCCGAATTTGCTCTCAGCCTATCTGACCAAATAACTAACATCTTTGTTCGTGTGTTGATGAGTATTATTGGCCACTATTCCAATCACACGATCTTATTCTGACAACTAATTTCACTTATAAGCCTTGCTCTTTTTATGCAATATTATTTTTTAAATTGTATTTATTTAATGGTTTTATTTTTAATAAAACATATGTAAGACATTTATATTGCAAACCATTTTTTAAATAGATTGTCGAAAATTGAAATTGTCTTGTCCCTCGCGTCATAAGTCGTGGTTTAGTGACATATTTTGAGTTAGAAAATACATTTTTCTACCACTTTAAAACCTGTTAAACTCTGAGCGGTTGTTTTGGGTAATGTACAAGGCCTGGTGAGTATGGGGGTACACCCTCCAAATTAAAAAATAAAGTAAAATATTCATCATAAAATAGAAAGTGACAAATCATTTGAAAGCTACAGCCTTGTCTTCTTGGATATTGAACTCAAATCTTACTACTGGCAAGTCATAAGAATCTCCTCCCTCCCCCATAAAGGGTGGCAGGTAGCCTAGCGGTTAAGAGTGTTGGGCCAGTACCCGAAAGGTCGCTGGATCGAATCCTCAAGCCGACTAGGTGAAAAATCTGTCGATGTGCCCTTGAGTGAGCCACTTAACCCTAATTGCTCTTGTAAGTCGCTCTGGATAAAAATGTGTGCTAAATTACTAAAATTTAAATGTCATAGAGTTGAATGGCTGTGATAGGAGGAAACTGAGAATGGATCAACGACATTGTAGTTACTACACAATACTAACCTAATTGACGGGGGGGAAATAAGGAAGCCTGTACAGAATAATACTGTAGTAATACTGCAAAAGATTTCTGGATAAAAAAGAAACAGAATGGAACTAAGCACAGGCAAAATCCTAGAGAAAAACCTGGTTCATTCTGCTTTCCACCAGATACTGGGAGATTAGTTCACCTTTCAGCTGGACAATAACCTAAAACACAAACAAAATGTGGAATAAGTCATGGGGTATGAATACTTTCTGAAGGTTACTGTAAACAGGAGTAATAGTAACCAGTATCTGGATAAATAGATAGATACTAATGGTAATGGAAATCAATAAGCAATGAATTGCAGCGTAGTGGTAGTAAAAAATAGAATCAATAATAATTTTAGCGGCAGGTGTGAGGGGGAGCAGTAGTTGTTAGCCATCAAAACTTATCGGGATTTTCGCCTGTCGGATAGGATTAAATGCATAGGAATAGAATGAACGAATTGTTGACTTGAATGTGGACTCCCGTTCTATTCATTATATTTCTATGCATTTAATCCTATCCAATAGGCGAAATCCAGATAGATAACATCCCTGGGGATAAAACCTGTACCGCCTGCCGGACGGGAAGCATGGAGAGCAGTCCACGTCTCGGGTGGCTGAAGTCTTTGCAATTTTTCGGGCCCATCTCAGACACGGCTTGGCATGTACGTCCTGGATGCCTGGGCGCTCACCCCCAGTGATGCGCTGGACCGTCCGCACCACCCTCTGTAGGGCCTTCCGAGACCGGTGCAGTTGCCATACCAAAAGGTGACACAACCAGTAAGGATCCTCTCGATGGTGCAATTGTAAAGTCCCTAAGGATCTGAGGGGCCAAGCCAAATCGTTTCAGCCTCCTCAGGGAGAAGAAGCACTGTCGTGCCTTCTTCACGACTGTGCTTGTTTGAGAGGACCCTGTTAAGTCCTCAGTGATGTGGACACAGAGGAACTTGAAGCTCTTGGCCCTTTCCACTGCGACCCCGTCAATGTGGATGACGGGGCCGCAGAGTGGATGATATATATATATATACATATCATCTTTGATATATATAATATTTGATGAGGGGTGTTGACGTCAACCGCCTGTATTCAGTTAAGAGTGATATGCAATGCTAGCCTCATGAATATGCATAGACCATCTCGAATTTAAACAGGGACAACTCAGATATTAAGTGTTTTTGGTAGCGCTTCACTTTAAGGGGTCCTTATTACAGTGTAATTACATGTTTAATTACACTAACAAGCATTGTAGTTAATTGTAATAACTCCTAGTTACAATGTAATAACAACATGTAACTCACTGGTGGTTATTGCGGTTTGTAATTACAGAGGTGTAACAACAAATGCTTATTACCATGCTTGTTACAATTTAGTGTTTAGTTTATTCTCAGCTGCATCTGATTCAGTAATAACTGTTACAGGGTTGCGATCTCTTCTGGACAAGATGTGCCAGGTGTCCGAGATTACAAAGGTTGGAGGCTCAAAAAGGCTCTAATTCCCTACCTGTGAATGTGCACTCTTCAAAATCACCACTCAATGTTTTTGCTAAAACTTGCCCCCAAAAAGTGTATAATCTGAGTTAACTTGGTTGAGTTTACAATAACAGATCAGATGTAGGTCGACCTCACTGACTGGGGTCTACCATATGGGTGTCATCCCAGATTATAATAATAAAAAAATTACTTATAAGTACTTTACCCATTATGACAACCTGAACCTCCTTGCCATCCAAGTGCGAGGATAAACCCACAAGTACACCACAGAGTAATATCTGCATAAGTACAATGTAATTACTAGGTGTTACACAGGAGTTAGCTACTTAAAATGAAGTGTAACTTGAGGGGTACTTATACTTGTAATTAATGTGTACTTATATAGCACATTACCGAATCCTGACAATCTGGCCCTTACTTTAAGGCTTCCGGAAGCGCCCTTCAAGTGGGAGGATAAACACACTAGAACACCACAGAATACATGTAATATCTGTATAAGTACAATGCAATTACTAGGTGTTATGCAGGATTTAGCTAGTTAAAATTAAGTATATCTTCGGGGGTACTTACTTGTAATGAATGTGTACTTATATAGTACATTACTCATCCTGACCCTCATTTTAAAACATCTGTAAGCACCATGTAATATTTGCATAAGTACAATGTAATTACTAGGTGTTACACTTAATTGTAATTAGCTAAGTCCTGTGTATCTTGAAGTGTACTTAATTGTAATTATTGTGTACCTACAAAGTATGACAATTCTGACAATCCATTCTTACAATTTAATCGTCAGCTTTTGAAAGCGCCGTTCAAGTGAGGAAGTAAACCCACTATTACACCACAGACTACATATAGTGGAGCGGGTTGAGTTTCAAGCTCCTTGGTGTTCACATCACCAACAAACTATCATGGTCCAAACACACCAAGACACTCATGATGAGGGCACGACAACACCTGTTCCCCCTCAGGAGACTGAAAAGATTTGTCATGGGTCCCCAGATCCTCAAAAAGTTCTACAGCTGCACCATCGAGCATCCTAACGAGTTGCATCACCGCCTGGTATGGCAACTGCTCTGTATCCGACCGTAAGGCACTACAGAGGGTAGTGCGTACGGACCTGTACATCACTGTGGCCAAGCTTCCTGCCATCCAGGACATATATACTAGGCAGTGTCAGCGGAAGGCCCAAAACATTGTCAAAGACTCCAGTCACCCAAGTCATAGACTATTCTCTCTGCTACCGCACGGCAAGTGGTACCGGAGCGCTAAGTCTAGGTCCAAAAGGCTCCTTCCTTAACAGCGTCTACTGCCAAGCCATAAGACTGCTGAACAATTAATCAAATGGCCACCTGGACTATTTACATTGACACTTCCCCTACCCCCTTTGGTTTTTACACTGCTGCTACTCGCTATCTATTATCTACACATAGTCACTACCTACATGCACAAATGACCTCGATTAACCTGTACCCCCACACAACCTGTACCCCCACACTGTACCCCCACACATTGACATTGTGTATAGCCTCGTCATTGTTATTTTATCGTGTTACTTTTTATTTAATATTTTACTAATATTAATATTTTACTTTTAGTTACTTTATTTAGTAAATATTTTCTTAACTCTATTTCTTGAACTTCATGGTTGGTTAAGGGTTTGTAAGTAATAATTTAACGGTAACGTCACACACCTGTTGTATGTGACAAATAATGTTTGATTTCATTTGTGATATCTGCGTAAGTACAAGGTTGTCGTAAGTACAAGGTTGTCGCTAGTTATTAGATCTTATCTGTCGGAAAGATATCAGTTTGTCTCTGTGAATGGTTTGTCCTCTGACAAATCAACTGTAAATTTTGGTGTTCCTCAAGGTTCCGTTTTAGGACCACTATTGTTTTCACTATATATTTTACCTCTTGGGGATGTTATTCGAAAACATAATGTAAACTTTCACTGCTATGCGGATGACACACAGCTGTACATTTCAATGAAACATGGTGAAGCCCCAAAATTGCCCTCGCTAGAAGCATGTGTTTCAGACATAAGGAAGTGGATGGCTGCAAACGTTCTACTATTAAACTCGGACAAAACAGAGATGCTTGTTCTAGGTCCCAAGAAACAAAGAGATCTTCTGTTGAATCTGACAATTAATCTTAATGGTTGTACAGTCGTCTCAAATAAAACTGTGAAGGACCTCGGCGTTACTCTGGACCCTGATCTCTCTTTTGAAGAACATATCAAGACCATTTCGAGGACAGCTTTTTTCCATCTACGTAACATTGCAAAAATCAGAAACTTTCTGTCCAAAAATGATGCAGAAAAATTAATCCATGCTTTTGTCACTTCTAGGTTAGACTACTGCAATGCTCTATTTTCCGGCTACCCGGATAAAGCACTAAATAAACTTCAGTTAGTGCTAAATACGGCTGCTAGAATCCTGACTAGAATCAAAAAATTTGATCATATTACTCCAGTGCTAGCCTCTCTACACTGGCTTCCTGTCGAAGCAAGGGCTGATTTCAAGGTTTTACTGCTAACCTACAAAGCATTACATGGGCTTGCTCCTACCTATCTCTCTGATTTGGTCCTGCCGTACATACCTATACGTACGCTACGGTCACAAGACGCAGGCCTCCTAATTGTCCCTAGAATTTCTAAGCAAACAGCTGGAGGCAGGGCTTTCTCCTATAGAGCTCCATTTTTATGGAACGGTCTGCCTACCCATGTCAGAGACGCAAACTCGGTCTCAACCTTTAAGTCTTTACTGAAGACTCATCTCTTCAGTGGGTCATATGATTGAGTGTAGTCTGGCCCAGGAGTGGGAAGGTGAACGGAAAGGCTCTGGAGCAACGAACCGCCCTTGCTGTCTCTGCCTGGCCGGTTCCCCTCTTTCCACTGGGATTCTCTGCCTCTAACCCTATTACAGGGGCTGAGTCACTGGCTTGCTGGGGCTCTCTCATGCCGTCCCTGGAGGGGGTGCGTCACCTGAGTGGGTTGATTCACTGTTGTGGTCATCCTGTCTGGGTTGGCGCCCCCCCCCCCCCCCTTGGGTTGTGCCGTGGCGGAGATCTTTGTGGGCATTACTCAGCCTTGTCTCAGGATGGTAAGTTGGTGGTTGAAGATATCCCTCTAGTGGTGTGGGGGCTGTGCTTTGGCAAAGTGGGTGGGGTTATATCCTTCCTGTTTGGCCCTGTCCGGGGGTGTCCTCGGATGGGGCCACAGTGTCTCCTGACCCCTCCTGTCTCAGCCTCCAGTATTTATGCTGCAGTAGTTTATGTGTCGGTTTGTTATATCTGGAGTACTTCTCCTGTCCTATTCGGTGTCCTGTGTGAATCTAAGTGTGCGTTCTCTAATTCTCTCCTTCTCTCTTTCTTTCTCTCTCTCGGAGGACCTGAGCCCTAGGACCATGCCCCAGGACTACCTGACATGATGACTCCTTGCTGTCCCCAGTCCACCTGGCCATGCTGCTGTTCCAGTTTCAACTGACCTGAGCCCTAGGACCATGCCCCAGGACTACCTGACATGATGACTCCTTGCTGTCCCCAGTCCACCTGGCCATGCTGCTGTTCCAGTTTCAACTGACCTGAGCCCTAGGACCATGCCCCAGGACTACCTGACATGATGACTCCTTGCTGTCCCCAGTCTACCTGGCCATGCTGCTGCTCCAGTTTCAACTTCCACCTGACTGTGCTGCTGCTCTAGTTTCAACTGTTCTGCCTTATTATTATTCGACCATGCTGGTCATTTATGAACATTGAACATCTTGACTATGTTCTGTTATAATCTCCACCCGGCACAGCCAGAAGAGGACTGGCCACCCCACATAGCCTGGTTCCTCTCTAGGTTTCTTCCTAGGTATTGGCCTTTCTAGGGAGTTTTTCCTAGCCACCGTGCTTCTCCACCTGCATTGCTTGCTGTTTGGGGTTTTAGGCTGGGTTTCTGTACAGCACTTTGAGATATCAGCTGATGTACGAAGGGCTATATAAATAAATTTGATTTGATTTGATTTGATTACACAGGATTTAGCTATTTAAAGTGAAGTGTAACTTTATAGTTACCTATGAGCAATTGCTTTATAATGACTTTTCTCATTACCAAGTGGAAATAACTACAATATGGATTTTTGTTTGTTTAATCTCATTAATCAAATTATTAATCTAAGATATATAGACCTACTCAATAACATACAAATAACTATTCTAGTGGTGACTCAAAAATGTAGCCTATAGGATGCTGTGTAGCCTAGACCGCTAGCTAATTCAGAACAAATGGGATTGTCTTTTTCATCCATTTTTAACACCAATAATGGAAATCGAAAACTCTGTCTCTGGCTCTGTCTTTATCCGTTTATTTTTTGCAAGAATTTTACCATCCTAGAGTCTGAGACCTTGTGGGAATCTGTAGTAGTTATCATCATCATGATTTCTATAGTTTAGGCATATAGCTATCCAGGCCAAGCTAGTTGTGTCATCCAGCTAGCAATAATAGTTAGTGCTTGTGTTGACACAAGTAACTAGCTAGCTAAATTTAACATGCAGGTTCAGTGTTGCGAAGTTTGCGACTTTGTTGCTATATTTAGCGAGTATTCAGACCCCTCTAGACACACATTTTTTTTTTAATTGACTAACGACAAATCGAACTACTTTTTCTGGTGATATTGGAGACTTTTGGAGACTCTGACGTGAAAGCACATATCGTTCTTACTCTTCTCAACGAGCAGTGGGTGCTGCCGTGGGCCCCACTCCCATTCCAAAGCACTCATAGGTGGCCCAGTCCTCGTGCAGCAGTCCTTCCCAGCTGCAGTCAGAGCAGGAGATGTTCACCCCTCCGCGTCCAGAAGCCGCCGCTGGCTGACCCCGCCCTGGGAAGGAAAGAAATTCCACAAATTAACTTTTAACTAGACACACCTTTTAATTGAAATGCATTCCTGGTGACAACCTCATGAAGCTGGTTGAGAGAATGCCAAGAGTGTACAAAGATGTCATCAAGGCAAAGGGCGACTACTTTGAAGAATCTCAAATATAAAATATATATTGATTTGTTTAACACATTTTTGATTACTACGTGATTCCATATGTGTTATTTCATAGTCTTTACTATTATTATAAAATTATTTGATGAAACATTGAATTTGGCCCTTGCTTCTATAGCCCAGAGAAACGCATTGAATAACACATGGCAAAACAAACAGTTAAAACATAAATCATAAGGAACAAGGTGTCCCGCCCTGATCTGTTTCACCTGTTCCTGTAATTGTCTCCACCCCCTCCAGGTGTCACTTATGTTCCCCTGTGTTTCCTGTCTCTATGTGCCAGTTCGTCTTGTATGTTTCCAAGTCAACCAGCGGTTTTCCCATTCTCCTGCTTTTTGCATTCTCTTTTTTTTTGTCCTCACGGTTTTGACCTGTTTCTGGACTTTGTACCCGCCTGCCTGACCATTCTGCCTGCCTTGATCACGAGCCTGTCTGCCACTCTGTACCTCCTAGACTGTGATCTGGTTTTGGATTTTTAAACATTGTAAGACTCCAACCATCTGCCTCCTGTGTCTGCATTTGGGTCTCGACCTTGTGCCTTGATACAAGGTTTTGAAGTGTCCGTCTGATATCTGAGAACATAAGAAAACTCAGAATAAATGTTTGTTTTACACCCATGTTTGGTCACGTTTTCCATGGTACATTTGACCCGCTATGCACTTTTTGCAATTTGTACAGCCCTGTAATGGGTTACCTCCAGACAACTGCCCCGAAGCTTGTGTGCATCATAGAGTAGAACAACCGAAACCTTTGTGTTCATAAGAATCTCCCCTTTCGATATTGGTGTTATACAGATGATTTCATGACGATTCTTGTCCGGATCCTCTCGTTTAGAAAAATAGGGCTTTCACAAGCCCCATGTTATGGGATAGGCACAAATGTTATATCGGCAGGAAAAGAAAATTGAGTTGCAGCCACTACAAGAACCAGTAAGTGTCTAGCATAAACACTAGGGGAGCTATTCACAATTCACTGTGTGATGCGCTGGTGTGTCAATCGACTCTAGGGGGATTTATTTAAAAAATCATGATCTGCTTAACATGGACAGATTTTGGGTGGAGTAAACCCTTTCACTTCACCTCTTCCTCTCTTGAAGGCAATACAACTTTTCAGCATGTAGTCCACCCTAAAACCCCACGAAGAAGAAGGTTCATTGGAGGCAGGGCTGTTTTGAAAAGCATATGGTGGGCCTGCACTCTCTTCATATGTTAGCAATTTGGTCATTCCATGTGAGGCCTGAAACATCTGTCACTGGTGTTACGCAGTTTATAGTAAGAGGAAAGGACTTTTTAAAATGTATTGATCAAATCACATGATTAAGTGATTTATTTACAATTTAAGAAGTATGGTTTGAGCTACTGTGGCTGCCATATTAGCTATGCGATCTTATCTGCAGATTTGTCACTGGTGTTACCATCACTGGTGTTACTGTTCAGGCTGGTGTTATTAGAATATCTGCAGATTTGTCACTGGTGTTACTGGTCACTGGTGTTATTATAGAAAAAATGTTACATAAACGATCTTTACACATACTTGTTTAAAGGAAATCAAAAAATGTTCTTAATATTTTCATGAACCTTTTTCGTCTTTGATTATATATGAAATAGTCAAATGACCTACCGGAAAGCCTGAATTGCCATCTAAAATATAGGTAACACGAGTGACAAAAAGGCAACACAAGCAATTTCTTTCAATATAATGTGCTAAAAATATCAAAATACATTCATCCTTAAGTGACCAACCTATTGCTAATACAGGGCTACAACTCAAAGTAAAGCCTGTGGGGTCCCCTACAGGATAGCTCCCGCATTACACTAACTGCCAAAACCAGCGCACACACATAATCTCCTTTGTAGCTGAACATTGTGTGCCCGAAGAGGATTCTACGATGACGGACAGACAACTGAGCCAATGGCGGAAGACTATAGACTACACCCCAGCTGAACCAATCCAAAGATCCGATCTTCCAGAATCAACCTACTTTCTGTTCTATATATAAGTGGTGTACTGATTGTAACGGTCTCTTTTTGCCTGCAGTTCCGTACGAACTAACGGAGGAGCCGTAATTACGCTGTACTAGATATCTTCACTCTGAATAAACTGTCGCTTGTCATACAATTTACCACCTTGTCTGAATCGATCCTTGACCGACTCACCCGTCTACATATCTAATTTCTAACACATCTCAACAGCTCAACACACCGCATCAGCCTATGTCGGCCTTCCACATCTGCGCTGCGGTGGAAGGTGACCGAGCTACAGCAGTGTTTGTCAGACTATGAGACATCCCGAAAATCGGTCTTCTCGCAAAAACGGTTTTGTAGGGTCCAACCGGTTTGGCCTACAAACTATTATGGAAAGGGGAGACTCTCACAAACACAATTGTGTTCTCTGTTTTGCTCTACAACGCCCACAAGTGTCAAGGAACTCGTCTGAACTTAACCCATACAAACCAATGGAAATATGGAGGTAGTTTTGTTTCAACAAAAATAAAGTGTTAAATAAGTGTTAAAAAAACAAAAATATTTCCTGGATATAGGACAGACACTTCAAAACCTTATTCCTTATGATACACTTTTTTGACTGTCTTTTTCACCATTTATGAATGTGTTATTCAATATGTTTTTATGGGCTACAGTAGTAAAGGCCAATTTCTATATTTTATCAAATCATATTTACATCTTTTTTTTATACCTAAAGGGGTCCTAAAATTACAATTTGTATCTTAGTAAAAATGTATTTGGGATTTTTATATGTGAAAAATTATATTTTTCTGAATATCACTAGCCGCATTGTGGACACCATTTTTATTTATCTGCGTCTAGTATGAAGGAAGTTAGAGGTAGTTTCATATGCCAATGCTAGCTAGCATTAGAGCAATGATGTTTACAGGAACTGTGTAGAATTGCTGGAAATTAGCTTTAAAACTGCAACATTTTATCTCACCTCAATGGAACAATGTGTAAAGTGCAGAAAATGTGCTTAACAGCAACATTTTCTCTACGCTGCCAAGATACCTAGCTAATAGACTATGTTAGTGTTTCCACTTCCTTGTGAAAAATACACCATTTTTTATTTTATTTTTGTCACCGGTTTGCCTGGGCAGGAGTCCCTGGGCAAGAAAAGTCAGTAAACTCCTGCTCTATTCAACCTGCATGGAATGTGTTGGTATAGTGGACAAATGTCTAATGGAAGTTTAGTTGGTTGTCACAGAACCAGTCATGGCTTAACTACATTATGAGGACACTGATGTCCAGGCCACAATTTTTTTTAAATAATTCTAATCGTGCTGCTCTTTGCGAACGTGGAATCATGAACAGTGGTTTGTTCACCTGCATCCCCCAGATTTGCCTTTTTAGCAGCACATTCACCACTCTCTCAAACTGCTACCTCTGCCCTCTTGCGGCACAGGTCAAGGGCCACATGAAACGTTTGCAGTCGGCTCAATAGGCAACTAGTCTGGAGACACTGCTGACAGTGTGTTTGCCAAATCCGGACAAAAGGCCATTTGAAAACCTTCCCACGACTCCGGCCATGTCTACAGACATCCTCCAAATAAACAAAAACGACTCTCGGAGAATGAGTGCAAAACTAGTAAATAGTTGATTATAGATATCAGTGAAGTGACGGAGATTTCTATTGCAGTAACGTTGAATTTAATTTTTTTAAATTTAACTAGGCAAGTCAGTTAAGAGCAAATTCTTATTTTCAATGACGGCCATGGAACAGTGGGTTAACTGCCTTGTTCAGGGGCAGAACGACAGATTTGTACCTTGTCAGCTTGGGGATTGAAGGGCTCTGGCTAGTATTACTTCAAAGTGCTGCATGGTCAATCCGACGTCTGCACTGGCCGTGCATTTAAGGTGATATAGCCTCTGCAGAAGTCAGGGCATTCTTACTTCTTGCGTTTTGTGGAGCAGTGCAGAGCTGTTGTGAAGGAAGTTGTCAAGGAAGTGTGTTTGTGTTTATACAGGTCCTCCTGACCCCACCTACCATCAACCAATCATGTCAATGCGGAGCTATACCAAGTCAAACTTTGCTTTACAGAGTAAGCTACTGAGATAGACAGTGATGTGGCACTCAGTGGTGAGGCTAAAAGCCAATTTATGCTTGATCCGAAATGTGGTCGGATATTTTATTTTTATTTCACCTTTATTTAACCAGGTAGGCTAGTTGAGAACAAGTTCTCATTTACAACTGCGATCTGGCCAAGATAAAGCAAAGCAGTGCGACACAAACAACAACACAGAGTTACACATGGAATAAACAAGCATACAGTCAATAACACAATAGAAAAAAGAAAGTCTATATACAGTGTGTGCAATTGGCATGACGAGGAAAGGCAATAATAAATAGGCCATAGTAGCGAAGTAATTACAATTTAGCAAATTAACACTGGAGTGATAGATGTGCAGATGATGATGTGCAAGTAGAAATACTGGTGTGCAAAAGAGCAGAAAAGTAAATTAAAACAATGTGGGGATGAGGTAGGTAGATTGGATGGGCTATTTACAGATGGGCTATGTATAGCTGCAGTGTTCGGTTAGCTGCTCAGATAGCTGATGTTTAAAGTTAAAGAGGGAAATATAAGTCTCCAGCTTCAGCGATTATTGCAATTCGTTCCAGTCATTGGCAGCAGAGAACTGGAAGGAAAGGCCGCCAAATGGGGTGTTGGCTTTGGGGATGACCAGTGAGATATACCTGCTGGAGCACACGGGTGGGTGTTGTTATCGTGACCAGTGAGCTGAGATAAGGCGGAGCCTTACCTAGCAAAGACTTATAGATGACCTGGAGCCAGAGGGTCTGGCGACGAATATGTAGCAAGGGCCAGCTGACGAGAGCATACAGGTCGCAGTGGTAGGTGGTGTATGGGGCTTTTGTGACAAAACAGATGGCACTGTGATAGACTGCATCCAGTTTGCAGAGTAGAGTGTTGGAGGCTATTTTGTAGATGACATCGCCGAAGTCGAGGATCGGTAGGATAGTCAGTTTTACGAGGGTATGTTTGGTGGCGTGAGTGAAGGAGGCTTTGCTGCGAAATGTTGCGATTCTAGATTTAATTTTGGATTGGAGATGTTTAATATGAGTCTGGAAGGAGAGTTTACAGTCTAGCCAGAACATCAAGGTATTTGTAGTTGTCCACATATTCTAAGTCGGGAACCGTCCAGAGTAGTGATGCTAGTCGGGCGAGCAGGTGCGGGCAGCGAACTGTTGAAAAGCATGCATTTAGTTTTACTAGCATTTAAGAGCAGTTGGAGGCCACGGAAGGAGTGTTGTATGGCATTGAAGCTCGTCTGGAGGTTTGTTAACACAGTGTCCAAAGAGGGGCCAGACGTGTACAGAAAGATGTCATCTGCGTAAAGGTGGATCAGGGAATCACCGGCAGCAAGAGCAACATCATTGATGTATACAGAAAAGAGAGTCTGCCCGAGAATTGAACCCTGTGGCACACCCATAGAGATTGTCAGAGGTCCGGACAACAGGCCCTCCGATTTGACACACTGAACTCTATCAGAGAAGTAGTTGGTAAGCCATGTGAGGCAATCATTTGAGAAACCAAGGCTGTTGAGTCTGCCAATAAGAATGTTGTGATTGACAGAGTCGAAAGCCTTGGCCAGGTCGATGAATACGGCTGCACAGTAATGTCTCTTATCGATGGTGGTTATGATGTTGTTTAGAACCTTGAACGTGGCTGAGGTGCACCCATGACCAGCACTGAAACCAGATTGCATAGCGGAGAAGTTATGGTGGGATTCTAAATGGTCGGTAACCCGTTTGTTAACTTGGCTTCGAAGACCTTAGAAAGACGGTAGGATAGATATAGGTCTATAGCAGTTTGGGTCTAGAGTGTCACCCCCTTTGAAGAGGGGGATGGCCGTGGAAGCTTTCCAATCTATGGGAATCTCAGACGATACCAAAGAGAGGTTGAACAGGCTAGTAATAGGGGTTGCAACAATTTCGGCAGATAATTTTAGAAAGAGAGGGTCCAGATTGTCTAGCCCGGCTGATTTGTAGGGGTCCAGATTTTACAGCTCTTTCAGAAATCAGCTATCTGGATTTGAGTAAAGGAGAAATTGTGGGGGCTTTGGCGGGCTGCTGTGGAGGGTGCCGGGCAGTTGACCGGGGTAGGAGTAGCCATGAGGAAAGCATGGCCAGCCGTAGAGAAATGCTTATTGAAATTCTCAATTATAGTGGATTAATCGGTGGTGACAGTGTTTCCTAGCCTCAAAGCAGTGGGCAGCTGGGAGGAGGTGCTCTTATTCTCCATGGACTTTACAGTGTCCCAGAACGTTTTGGAGTTAGTACTACAGGATGCAAATTTCTGTTTGAAAAAGCTTGCCTTAGCTTTTCTAACTGCCTGTGTATATTTGTTCCTAACTTCCCTGAAAGGTTGCATATCACGGGGGCTATTCGATGCTAATGCAGAACGCCACATATCAAGGGCAGACAGGTCTGGAGTGAACCAAGGACTATATCTATTCCTAGTTCTACATTTTTTGAGAGGGGCATGCTTATTTAAGATGGTGAGGAAGGCACTTTTAAAGAATAGCCAGGCATCATCTACTGACGGGATGAGGTCAATGTCATTCCAGGATACCCCGGCCAGGTCGATTAGAAAGGCCTGCTCGCAGAATTGTTTCAGGGAGCGTTTGACAGTGATGAGGGGTGGCCGTTTGGTCGCAGACCCATTACGGATGCAGGCAATGAGGCAGTTATCGCTGAGATCTTGATTGAAAACACCAGAGGTGTATTTGGAGGGCGAGTTAGTTAGGATGACATCTATGAGGGTGCCTGTGTTTACTGATTTGGGGTTATACCTGGTAGGTTCATTGATAATTTGTGTGAGATTGAGGGCATCAAGCTTAGATTGTAGGATGGCCGGGGTGTTAAGCATGTTCCAGTTTACTTAGAAATTCTAGGGACAGTAAGAAGGCCTGCGTCTTGTGACCATAGCATACGTGTAGGTATGTACGGCAGGACCAAATCGGAAAGATCGGTAGGAGCAACCCCATGTAATGCTTTGTAGGTTAGCAGTAAAACCTTGAAATCAGCCCTAGCTTTAACAGGAAGCCAGTGTATAGAGGCGAGCACTGGAGTAATATGATTTTAAAAAATGGTTCTAGTCAAGATTCTAGCAGCTGTCTTTAGCACTAATTTAAGTTTATTTTGTGCTTTATCCGGGTAGGCCAGAAAGTAGAGCATTGCAGTAGTCTAACCTAGAAGTAACAAAAGCATGGATTTTGGATGGAGCTAGCATGCTGTTGTTGGGGGCAGGGTTTAGTAGTTGTGGGAGGATTTAAGGCTAAGAGTCAAATTCAAGCTAGCTTGATTACTCTCTCCCCCAACAGTCTAACAATTTTCCAAATTGAGGGAAGCCAGCCAATGTTGTGCTGCTGCTGACTGCTGCCAGACAGTGGGGGGGAGCAGGCCCCCGTTATGGCCTTTTGGGGACATAAGCAAAATGTTGTTGGTCAAGTGTCCCCTAGCAGCCATGGTCGCTTATTGGCTAGGGACGGCTCTGAGAGCAGCAGAAGAACCTTGCTGTAGCCAAACCCATAGAGATGGAAAGAGGTCTTAACTTTGTGTCTGTGACAGCCTCAATGGTGCTGCCCATGCTATCTCCTTTTTAAAGTTTTCATTTATCTTAGTCTTTTGAGGTTTGAAAGAAGTGTAAAGCTTATATTGGTGATTTACTGCCATCTGCAGTGCTGGAGTTTTGAACAAAATCTTGTGTCATTCATTAATTGTGGCCACTAGATGGTGGTGATATAGCTTAAATCCATTTAGAAACTAGGCAAAACAATTTGAAGAAGAAGACAATGCTCTGATCTTTGGCTGATTGCTGTCAACTCATAGGACTCATCAGTTGACTACTTTAAAATGGTGGAAGCCTTCAATGGTAGTGTCCATGCAAAAAGGGGGAGGACGGGCTCGTGGTAATGGCTGGAGCGGAATTAGTGGAATGGTATCAAATACATTAAACATATAGTTTCCATATTTTTAATGACATTCCATTTGCTCCGTTGTTTCAGCCATTATTATGAGCTGTCCTCACCTCAGCAGCCTTCACTGCTGTATACATCTATATGGGCCGAACCAAACCTTTCACTGATGAAGTAGATGCTGCCCTCTCCTGGAAAAGTATTGCGCTAATAAATTAGGAATGGTGTGTCTCTTTAAATTTCAATATACTAAGCAAAAACATTTGTCTGAACCAATTGTAGCTATTATGTCACGTGGTCAGGCAGGGAAAATATCCTCCCATTTTAAAGAGAAAAATGTGTTCTTCTTAATGAGGAAACCTGTCAAGCTGCGTAGCAATATCTTGTGTTCTGTGTGTGTGTGTATAAAAAGCTTACTTTGTCAAAGTGCAGTAATGCAAACTGAGAGGTCACTAGCTGTGACTATCAGGAACCTGATCCATGGTGGGTAATTGTTCCCCTGTTCCTAAATGCTGATGTACCACACAGTGTCAATTTCCGGTAAAACACTTCCTGCTTCTGCTGTCACAAATGATTCATTTCTGTCTGTCTGGCTCTGTTGTCATAGTAGGGGAAGGTATGGAAGGAGGACTTATCTAGCCACTGGGCAGTCATGGGAGTTAACTCATTCATTGAGTAAATAGCTTGCGACCAATTAAAAGTGTCACACACCAGCTAACTTAGCTAGCAAGCAGGTCGGTCATTGCCAGTTCTCCATATATGACCCTCTCGTTTTTGTAAGAATAGCAAATAAGATTACTATTGGCAACAATTTAAATGACACATTATGGCTAATTTGCTCTACCTGCAGTTTTGTGCTACACTCAGAAAATCTGGGAATCTGAAGCCTCTGAGAAGCATATAGTACCTAGCAAAAGGTGCAAGAGGAAGTCCAGCTGGCCGTAGCACAATATCAGGGGGGCACTCTTCTCAGTAGAGCCCAGGACGCAGCCACACCTTGTGTTGAGTGTGCCACCACAGATCCCAGCACTAGCCTGCCAGCCAGGTGGTATGCTGTCGTAATCGTGTCCACAATCCAGTGAGAGAGCCTCTGCTTGATAGCCCAGCCCCCGGGACTCTCTCACCATAGCAGACAAAAAGCTGGTCTGTTCGCACTGACTGTATTCGCTCCACATGGGCAGCCAGTGCCCACACAGCACAGCATGCCGGAGGGAGGCCCAGGCTCCCCCGCCACTGCGGGGGGTCGTAAGCAGACAGGATTAAAGGGATGTTCACATGCCTGTCTGACTGAACCTTCGGGAGGAATGAAGGGTTGGGGCGGACAGATATACTCCTCCCACTGGGTCCATCCGGTAGCACTCATGACTTACAGAAAAAGCATGGAGCTCACCCACCCTCTTCATGGATGTAATCGCTACCAAGAAATCCACCTTCATAGAGAGGTGTTTCGGGGAGGCAGACTCCAACGTTTCTAAAGGCGGCTTTGCCAAAGCTGCCAAGACCACATCCAGATCCCAGCTCACCATTGAGTGGGTCCTAGTTAGACCCAAACTCCCTTCATAAACCTGGAGACCAAGGGATGGCGCCCCACTGGCCTGTCCATCCACCCCACATGACAGGCAGATATAGTGGCCAAATACCCCCTCAGTGTATTAGAGGCTGCCAAGCCCTCATCCAAGCAAGACTGCAGGTATTGGAGGACATACTGCACCCTGCATGACTCGGGCACAACCTCAATACCAGTGCACCAAGAGCAGAACAACCACCAGCGCAACTGATATGCTGCAGTTGTAGCCGGTCACCTTGTACTCTGCATGGTGTTCCTTACGCCCTCCTGTAGTCCTAACATGGACCATTGGTGCCGTTCAGCGGCCAAGCCCACAGACTGAGGCGGTGCGGTCTCGGATGCCACAGTGTTCCCTCAGGCTGGGTCTCAGGGGCAGTTGCCAAGGTGACCCAGACAACAGGGACAGGAGAAGGCTGAACCAGGGCCAGAATGGGGCCACCAGCAGCAGACAATGCTCCGCAAACCTGGTCCTGTCCAGGGAAAAGGGGGGGGGGGGCTCCAGCCCTGGCCAATCATGAGCCAGAGCATCCAAGCCTAGAGGCCCTGGTGGCTCTGACATGGAGTACCACAGGGGGCAGTGTGCATTGCCCAGGGAGTCAAACAGGTCCATCTGCATCCTCCCAAACTTGTCCCACAGGTGCTACACCACCTGGGGATGTAGGCTCCAATCCCAAGGTGGCGGGCCATGCCTCGAGAGCATATCCGCTGCCACATCCGCAGGTACATACGTTGCACGTATAGAGGCTAGACATCCCTGAGCCCAGAGAAGGAGCTCCCATGCTATAAGATTGAGGTGGTGGGATCTCAGTCCACCCTGATGGTTGATGTAAGCCACCACTGTGGTGTTGTCTGTTCTCACCAGGACATGTCTTCCTTTCAGATGTGGAAGGAAAGGCTGCAGGGCCAGCAGTACAGCTCAGAGCTCTAGTGTATTGATGTACCTGCCACTCCAAGGGGGTAGCCAACAGCCACTGGCCGACCTGTCCTTGGTCACATCCCCACAGCCGATCTGGGAGGTGTCTGTGCTGACCAGCTCCCGGCGGCACATCCTCAGCATCTCCACCCCACCTGAGAAAAAGAAGCGACAGCATCACCTCAACAATGCCCTGTGCCGTCACTCGCAGCTGGCGGTGACGGTGGTGCGAAATTGCAGGGTGCCAAGGAGAGGCCGAGGGGAAGAACCATGAATTCGTAAGCTGTCCCTTCGAATGTGAATCGGAGGTACTGACAATGAGCTGGGTGAACAGGAACATGGAAGGACGCATCCCTCAGGTCCAGCATCACAAACCCCTGGTCCCTGGACACGGCCTGCAACACGTGGCTGAGGATAGTATGTGGAACTTCAGTACCTTCAAGTACCCATTGAGGTTGCGGAGGTCCAGAATCGGTTAGAACCTTCCGTCTCTTTTTAGGACCACAAAATAAGTAGAGTAGAACCCAATTAGCCGTTCCACCTAGCCGTTCTGACACCCTGGGAGAGCTTATGTTGTGACCTGCTTGGAGGAATAGGAACCCGGTGAGGGATAAATTACCCAGTACCTCTGCAAAAACCGGGGAAGACCCGTGTGGGCAAAAACAGGCTGCTTCACCTCACGCTGTGCCCTTCCCCCCTGTCGTCCCTTAGCACGAGGCGATGGGGCAGGAGAGGTACCCCACCGTCGTTCGGATGCAGGTGGGTGACGACGGTCCGTCTGTCTTGGACCCAGGGCCTGAGGAGGCGGCATGGACCGTCTCAGGGTCTCTCGGTCCCTATGAACCTTATCGGTCTGCTCTAGAATGTCATCAACCCCTGGGCCAAACGCCAGCCCTGGGGTGATGGGGTGAGTGGTAAATGTGCTCTAGAGAGCAGCTGGCAGACGGGATTGTGCCAGCCAGAGATGGCGCCGGGAGGTAACCACCTGCACCATGGCTCGTCCGTTGGTGCTGGACACATCCCTATAGGGCAGGGAAAGCAGTCGAGACACCACCATCACTTCCAGGAGGAGCTCCTATCACCCATTCACATCAAGTGAAAATTAGACTGTAGTGGAAGTTGGGATTCACCGCGGGATGATTGACTGCAGTTGTATAGTACATTGGGGTGAATGTCAGGTTTTAAAGGTACTTTACCTCAAGCGTAGAGTGTGGGTTTGAAGTGATGGTATGGATTAATAAGAGGGGATACAGAACACAAGCTCTGCATAGGTCAGTAGAGGGCATATTGCTTTTCTGTCAGGTAGATAACTATGAATGTTCTGTCCATATCAAATTCATAATAGATTCCCAAGAAAATACCCATCAAATACATTCTGAAAGAAGAACAATGGAATCTCCAAGTGTGTTCAAACCAATGTTTCTTCCCTTTCTAACTAGCATTGCAATGTATCTATCAAGAGCCTTATACTAACAATACTAACTTTTATATTGGAGGCCAGTACGTTTAAATGCATGACCTCATGTAAAGACCTTTAGTTTGATATGGAAAATAAATCTAGTAATATATCGATAATGTATGATATTCAGAGTAGCACCTTGTTCTTGAAAACTTTTTTGCTGTGTAGCAAGCTTTGTCACATGTTTGTATGACAATTGATAATCTCCACTTTGATTTGGGCTGTGAAAAACATTTTAAAGCAATACCTCAGACCTTGCTATTAAGAGGCAATGTATTTCCTTCTATGCCTTACTTTACTGGGGTAGTGTAAAAGAGAATGTTTACAAAATGACAAATGTATATGCATATTTTCTCATTGTACATTTTGGCTAGACTAATTAAAGCTGGAATTCATTTCTACATAGATTTTTGGACTTGTGAATTAATATACCCATTGATTCTTGAATTTAACTTATAAATGCCTCATGAGCTTAGTTCAACTGTCATACGTACTGCACCATAATCTAAAATACAAGCTTGTTTTACAGCAATGTTTGTTAAACATGTAAATTGAAACATACTGTATAGCCTAAAAACATGGTCATTTTGATACCATGGGTGGTCATCCTTGCATCAATAGCTCTGTCTATTAATTTCTCCAGGCTCATCTCTCAGCTTTGTACCAAAACATAAGCGGGGTGCCGGCATTGTTTTCTACGTAATAAGCAACTTCTCATGTTTAAAACGGCCTGTGGCATCAATGAGTCAAACATTTATTCTAGTGGCAAAATGTACAACAAAGTGTAAATAGAATGTCAGAAAATCAGTCTCGTCCAAAACGAAAATTTGCAAGACAATTAGGAAAACATGGTTCGTCATGGAATGAAGGGTACCGTAAGTTTTCCTTTGGTTGGGTTTATTTCAACCCTGCCCACAGCTGGCATCACCCAAGTAATCATCAATTCAGTGCACAGCTGCACGTGAGCCGATCGTAATACCAATGGTCAATTAGATTTGACATTCGATATCCCTATGGAGCTAAATAGAGATCAGTAAATTATACTTTAAAAAATGTCAATAGCTACAAATGTCAATGACTTAACCTCAAACCAACTATAAAATGGTAGAAAGTCATATACAAATATTAAAAGCATTTGAGAGAAAGGTGTACAACATTAAGTCTAATTTACATTGCATAATTTATTGATGGTCCTTAACTGCCCCCCCCCCCCAGCTGTGTAATGCTAGGACAAAAACCAGAACGTACACCCAGGCCCGAGTTTGGGAAACCCTGGTCTAGGCTACTACCAGACAAGACCTGGTTAGACAGTTAAGTTATCTAGAAGGGTGACTGACTGTACTGTTTTCACAGTGAAAATACAAACCCTTCCCATATTTGAACACACACACATTCAAGTGACACCCAGACCAAAGGACACAAAATCTCATTCTCAGTCACATTTCCTAATGTGAATTGAAACAGAGACTAAATCAGGAAGTTCAGCCCACCTTTAACAACTTCCTGTTCATGTGTGCTCAGCTAAATGCTGAAATAAACTGGCCTCTGTATGGCAAGAGCAACAGAGTGTAGTGTGCAATTCTCCAACCTGTTTTTCATACTAGCAAGATCGACCAAACCACAGCTATGGCTTCCAGTAAGTAACTTTAAAAATGTATAGATAACCAAGGCTATTAAACATGGCATTTTCCCAATGATTTATTTAAAATTTAAAAAAGAACAGATCGACCAAAAGCAAATGTACAAATGTTGTAATCGGCGCAAACATAAAACATTTTCCAACAGAGAAAAAACCATCCACTCCTCTTAGATGGGCTTGATCTTGAAGTGTAGCCCGATGAGACTGAAGACAAGACATTTCAGATCCTGGACCAGGTAGTAGAACACACGGAGGCCTTCTGGGTCCCTGGAAAACACAACTTGTTTTTAGGAAGCTGGCCCCCAATTCCACATCAACCCCACTATGCAGAACTGAGAGCATTACATAGGTGTAAGCTAGGTATAATTTACACTATGCTGCTTACATCTATGAAATCTTCAGTTCTCAACCAGTGTCTACTAAATAGAGGCTAGGGGTCAATTTGGAAATTGAAGGAATATATCCTTCCAAGAGTTCCCAGATCATTTGAGGTAGTATTACTACTTACTTCGACTGGTTGACATCAATCAAGGAACCAATCTTGGAAGTTGTGAAGGAAATGTGCTCATCCCCAATGACGATCTCCAGCTCCTAAGAGTTCAGAAAAGTTAACTCTCCCCAGACACGATTAGTAATTCAAGCAACGAATAAAATAACTTTTACTAAATCATTGTAACTTTCTGGGGTTATGCCCAGGACCGTTTACATTGATTTAAGTCTGATGAGGACCGAGGTCACAACCCAATGAGGGCTAAAATCACTAAGTAAACAGGCGTGGCTAGACATTACCAAGAGCGCAATAAGTAGGAGATGCTCTGCTTTCCTCAACATACATCATGCTTTTACAAGTATCAGTATTTATTTAGGTATGTGTGAGGGAATGGACAGACCTGTCTGCCCACTCTGTCTGGGGGTGGCCACAGTGCATCATCTTCCTTGGTGATCTCACTGTCATCTATGATCCTCTTCAGTTCCTCCATCACACTTTTGTGTACGTATGCCTGTAGTGGAGAACAATCCCAATAAGGTTTTGATGGCATTTTCAATAGTTTTAAGCAGCATCCCACATAGAAATTGGATTGATGGGCCATACACTGATCAATGTAACCAAGAAATCCTTTAAACACGAAAGAAAAAAAGCTACATATATAGTGTTGGTCCCATGTTTCATTAGTTAAAATAAAAGATTCAAGAATCGTTCCATAGGCACAAAAAAGCTTATTTCTCAAATGTTGTGCACAAATTTGTTTGCATCTCTTAGTGAGCATTTCTCATTTGCCAAGATAATCCATCCACGTGACAGGTGTGGCATATCAAAAAACTGATTAAACAGCACGTTCATTACACAGATGCACCTTGTGCTGGGAATAATAAAATACCACTAAAATGTGCAGTTATCACAACACAATGCCACAGGTGTCTCAAGTTGAGGGAGCATGCAAATGGCATGCTGACAGCAGGAATGTCCACCAGAACTGTTGCAGAGAATTTAATGTGCATTTCTCAACCATAAACCACCTCCTTTGTCATTTTAGAAAAATGTTTGTAGGTCCAACCAGCCTAACAACCGCAGACCACGTGTAACCACACCAGCCCAGGACCCCGAAATCCAACTTCTACACCTGCAGGATTGTCTGAGACCAGCCATTGACAGCTGATGAAACTGGGTTTGCACAACCGAAGAATTTCTGCACAAACTGTCTGAAACCGTCTCAGAGAAGATGTGCGTACTAGTTGTCTTCACCAGGGCCTTGAGCTGACTGCAGTTCGGTGTCATAACCAACTTCAGTTGGCAACTGGAGAAGTGTTGCGCTTCACAGATGAATCCTGGTTTCAACTGTACCGGGGAGATAGCATATATGGCGTTGTGTGGGCAAGTGTTTTTCTGATGTCAACTTTATGAACAGATTGCCCTATGGTGGCTGTGGGGTTATGGTATGGGCGGGAATCAACTACAGACAATGAACACAATTACATTTGATCAATGGCAATTTGAATGCACAGAGATACCGTGATGAGATGTTGAGGCCCATTGTCGTGCCATTCATCCGACACAATCACCTCATGTTTCTCCATGATAACGAACGGCCCCATGTAGCAAGGATCTGTACACAATTCCTGGAAGCTTAACATGTCCCAGCTCTTCCATGGCCTGCATACTCGCCAGACATGTCACCTATTGAGCATTTTTGGGATGCTCTGGGTCAACATGTACGACAGCATGTTCCAGTCCCCACCAATATCTAACAACTTCGCACAGAGATTGAAGAGTGGGACAACATTCCACAGGCCACAATCAACAGCCTAATCAACTCTATGCGAAGGAGATGTATCGCGCTGCAAATGGCAGTCACATCAGCTACTGACTAGTTCTGAGCCATGCCTCTACCTTTTTTAAAGGTTTCTGTGATGCTATGTGAAATCCATAGATTAGGGCCTAAGGAATTTACTGATTTCCTTATATGAACTCTAACTCCGTAAAATGTTTTAAACAGTTTCATGTTGCGTTTATATCTTTGTTCAGTGTAAGTTTGATAAGTTACCTCTTTCCTGATCATGACATCATTCTTGTAGTTGCTGTTGTTCGCGTATCTCAGCTTACCTGAAAAGATAGTTACATTTATTGCGTTATCGTCACGTTTGTTGTGAATGCTGATACACTGCTATTGTTGAATAGTAGTTTTTGTTTATAACTAGTTAATGTTAGTTCACAGAAGTTAAACCTACTGTAAACTAATCAAGCATTTTGGATACATTAGTTTGCTAACCAGCTACATAGCTAGCTGGAAACAATAAATGAGTGAGGTTATGGTTAACTATGCAATTGAAGTATTTCTGAGATCATGTTATAACTGAACACACGAATACAAAAACTAGCTAATTGCGATAAAATAAATTTGGAAATGCCGCTAGCAAGCAGTCGTTTGCATGCTTAGCTAGCTGGCTAATGTTGCTAATTAGTCAAATTGCCGCCTAACTTACCGTCTGGTCTAAACTCAAATTCCAAGAACTCGTGTCCAAACTTTCCCTTGTGCCCGACATAATATCTCAAATAAAAGTCACTCGTTGACATTATAAACTGCAAATTCAGTGTTTGCGCGGTCCTTGAGAATCAACGAAAGCACACTGCTTCCTTGACGGTATTTTAGAAAATCTGAACACGCATGCGTGAGGGGGCACTTCTCTGTGATCTCATAGGAGTTGTCGCATTGCAGTGATGTCATCTTCTTCGATGAGGTTGGCATCCAATAAATGTTGCATTACCGCCACCTACTCGACTGGAGTATAACTCTCTTATACTTTGCTTGAAAAAATTAACAACAAAAAAAACGAATGAATACAACAAATACCCTACTACCATCACAGGCCTACAGCCTGAAAGGATGGGACACCACCACTTAACACACCCTGTAACTCTTCTGATGTCATGTCTCGCACACCCAAATACCCCTCTGTAGCTGCCACCACAACCTCTATTGTCTGTGACTTACGGTCCAACCCTTCAGTACAGTTGATAAATCAAATCAAAAAGTGACTATGCATATTCGATCAACAGAGAGTAGCAGCAGCGTAAAAAGAGAGGTGTGTGTGTGTGTGGGGGGGGGTGTTACCTGTTCAGGAGTCTTATGGCTTGGGGGTAAAAACTATTGAGAAGCCTTTTTGTCCTAGACTTGGAACTCCGGTACCGCTTTCCATGCGATAGTAGAGACAACAGTCTATGACTGGGGTGGCTGGGGTCTTTGACAATTTTTAGGGCCTTCCTCTGACACTGCCGGGTGTAGAGGTCCTGGATGGCAGTCAGCTTTGCCCCAGTGATGTACTGTGCCGTACGCACTACCATCTGAAGTGCCTTGCGGTCGGAAGGCCGAGTAATTGCCGTATCAGGCAGTGATGCAACTGATGCTCTCGATGTTGCAGCTGTAGAACCTTTTGAGGATCTCTGGACCCATGCCAAATCTGTTTAGTTTCTTGAGGGGGAATAGTCTTTGTCGTGCCTTCTTCACGACTGTCTTGTTGTGTTTGGACCATTCTAGTTTGTTGTTGATGTGGACACCAAGGAACTTGAAGCTCTCAACCTGCTCCACTACAGCCCCGTTGATGAGGATGGGGGCGTGCTCGGTCCTCTTATTTCTGTAGTCCACAATCATCTCCTTAGTCTTGGTTACGTTGAGGGGTAGGTTGATATTCTGGCACTACCTGGCCAGGTCTCTGACCTCCTCCCTATAGGCTGTCTCGTCGTTGTCGGTGATCAGGCCTACCACTGTTGTGTCGTCTGCAAACTTAATGATGGTGTTGGAGTCGTGCCTGGCCATGCAGTCATGGGTGAACAGAGAGTACAGGAGTGGACTGAGCACGCACCCCTGGGGAGCTCCAGTGTTGAGGATCAGCGTGGCAGATGTGTTGCTACCTACCCTCACCACCTGGGGGCGACCCGTCAGGAAGTCCAGGATCCAGTTGCAGAGGGAGGTGCTTAGTCCCAGGTTCCTTAGCTTAGTGATGAGCTTTGAGGGTACTATGGTGTTGAACGCTAAGCTGTAGTCAATGAATAGAATTCTCACATTATCACTTTTGTCCAGGTGGGAGAGGTCAGTGTGGAGTGCAATAGAGATTGCATCATCTGTGGATCTGTTTGGGCGGTATGCAAATTAGAGTGGGTCTAGGGTTTCTGGGATAATGGTGTTGATGTGAGCCATTACCAGCCTTTCAAAGCACTTCATGGCTATGGATGTGAGAGCTACGGGTCTGTTGTCAATTAGGCAGGTTGCATTTGTGTTTTTTGGGGACAGGGACTTTGGTGGTCTGCTTGAAACATGTTGGTATTACAGACTCAATCAGGGACATGTTGAAAATGTCAGTGAAGACACCTGCCAGTTGGTCAGCACATGCCAGGAGGACACGTCCTGGTAATCCGTCTGGCCCCGCAGCCTTGTGTATGTTGACCTGTTTAAAGGTCTTACTCACGTCGGCTACGGAGAGCGTGATCACACAGTCGTCCGGAACAGCTGATGCTCTCATGCATGCTTCGGTGTTGCTTGCCTCGAAGCGAGCATATAAGTGATTTAGCTCGTCTGGTAGGCTCGTGTCACTGGGCAGCTTGCGGCTGTGCTTCCCTTTATAGTCTGTAATAGTTTGCAAGCCCTGCCACATCCGACGAGCGTCGGAGCCAGTAACCATTGCAATAAATGCCAAAAATCTAATCTTACTGAAACATATATAACCTGTTGGTTTATCCCTTAGTACAGATCTACCACTCACACCACTCTTCTCAGGATCCCTCCCCCTTAACCCATCTTCCTCTACTTTCTTCACCACCTCAGCATATGACAACTCCTGCACTACTCTAACCCTGGAAACATCAGCCTGCCTGTCTCGCACGGGACATTTCTGAATCCCAGCCCCATGGGCACCCCTACAATTAACACATACCACTACTTTCCCCAATGCTATACATTCCTTTGTCTTATGACCTTCTGCACACTTCTCACACCTAGGGACCTCCCACCTACATACACACTGCTGCCACATGCCCATAAGCTTGACACCTGTAACAACCTAATGTATTTGGCACAAAAGCTCGCACAGGATAACTTATATATCCTAACATCACCTTGTCGGGCAAAGACTCAACATCAAAACTCAAAAGAACATTTTTTTTAAATTTCACCTTAATTTAACCAGGTAGGCCAGTTGAGAACAAGTTCTCATTTACAACTGCGACCTGGCCAAGATAAAGCAAAGCAGTTTGACAAAAACAACAGCACAGATACACATGGGATAAACAAACATACAGTCAATAACACAAAATAAAAATCATCTATATACAGTATGTGTAAATGTAGTAAGATTAGGGAGGTAAGGCAATAAATAGGCAATAGTGGCGAAATAATTACAATTTAGCATTAACACTGGAGTGTTAGATAATAACTTCTGTTTCAGCACTCATGCCACACTGCCTGCGTGGCACCAAACAACAAGCATCAAACATTGGGAATCTTCCCCTTTAATTGGTCAGCTTTCACATTTACCGCTACCCCAGTATTCACTCCTTTCAATGGTGCACTTTTCTTGAGAGCAAAACAATTCACATCTCTTGCCCCCATTCCATGAACACAGAGCGCCTGCTCCGTCTGACCAGCAAAAAGACAAACAATTATTACAACACCACTTCTGGTTACCTTCACCGATTCCACAGCACTCAACTCTGTTTTCACCCACCCTGACACCACAGGGTGGTATTCCAGCAGCATACCACCCTGCATCCCACTGCTGGCTTGCTTCTGAAGCTAAAGCAGGGTTGGTCCTGGTCAGTCCCTGGATTGGAGACAAGATGCTGCTGGAAGTGGTTTTGGAGGGCCAGGAGGGGGCACTCTTTCCTCTAGTCTAAAAAATATCCCAATTCCCCTGTGTAGGGTGCTGTCTTTCGGATGGAATGTTAAATGGGTGTCCTGACTCTCTGAGGTCATGGCACTTATTAAGATCCCATGGCACTTATTGTAGGGGTGTTAACCCTGGTGTCCTGGCTAAATTCCCAAGCTGCACCTCATACCATCATAGTCACCTAATCATCCCCAACTTACAATTGGCTCATTCATCTCTCCCCTGTAACTATTCCCCAGGTCATTGCTGTAAATGAGAACATGTTCTCAGTCAACTTACCTGGTAGAAAAAACGTATAATTCAAAAGGCAAGGGTCCACTTTTTCCAAAAACTTCACTCCGACTGCCACAGACTCATCTTTATCCTGACCCTCGGTGCAAGCCTCCAGCTCCGAGAACTTCACCACACCTACCACGTACAATATTCCTGCAATGTCAGGATCAGCCGTGTGTTGCTGCGTTCAAAACAGGGGGTGAGGTCAAATCATGACGTCAGTGATCTTCTGGTCGTAAAGTCCGAGCTCTAGAAAGAGGCCCGAGTTGGAATACCGAGTTCAAAAATACTTTTCAGAGTCGGAGCTAGTTTTATTCCAAGTTCCCAGTTGTTTTGAACGAACTGAGGTCGGAAGTCAGAGATTTCCATGTTCCCAGTTGTTTTGAACGCAGCATGTGGATTTGAACAGATACTTAGAATGGAGGAAATAGGAATCCCACCAGCCGAGAATAGAGACGTATTACGCCCCACCCAGCCGACTGTTAACCAATCGCGTTCCCGTGGTTATGCTGTGTCAGGCGGTTGCTAAGAGAATCGTCACGCAATTCCTTCTGAAAGTCAGGGTATGAGTCGAAAACCTGCCTATTTTCCTCGAAAGTACGCAATGTCACGATTTTAAAGCTATATTATTTTACAGAAAACAAGTTCATTATCTCACATCTCGGAAAATATTCGAAATATTGTAGTTATTGTTGACGTAATTCATGCTAATGTTGTGTTTTTGCGCAAGCGCCCAATTGACTCCCATTTACTGCTTGAAGGAGTGCACTCATTGTCCCGTAATCTCCCAGAATGCAGCGCGCAGCCCATTGACGACGCGTGGGCAACGATAATATGATTTCTAATTGAGTTTCTCCATCTCCTCAAAACGATCTCTGATTTTAACCAGCGATGTCACTTAAACCAAAGTAATAGATCGATCTTTCCATGACTAAAACATCATGTTATTTCATGATTGGGTTTCACTGATCTTTTATATTATTCTATTCTGCATATTCCATATGACTGGCAATCAAATTCTATTGTTTTCTCCATCTCTGAATCTCGTAAAGAAAGCACATACACATAGCATACATAGTACAAAAACTTTATTTCATTATTTGATTGCAGTTTCTTGATACACAACCTGTTTGATAATACATGTACATTATAATACAGTTATGAATGCTCTTGTATTCATGTAGTCATATCCAGGTGTGTCAACCAGAAAATCTATCCCTACTTTTTACTGTTTAATAATTTCAACTTTCAGGTAAACCAGTAAAGTCATGGTCATCACAACTTGATAGGTAACCTGGTTTTCTGTTTTACTTGTTGGTCTTGTAACAGTTTTGGTTATAGTCATACTATTTATTCCTCTCTCATCACAGGTCTCTTCCATGCTAGAGCCATGTACAACAATGCCTGAGCTATGTGTCAAAGGCCTCATTCTTCACATACTGTATAGCAGTGGTGTAAAGTACTTAACTAAAAATACTTTAAAGTACTACTTAAGTCGGTTTTTGAGGTATCTGTACTTTACTATTTATATTTTTGACAATTTTTACTTCACTACATTCCTAAAGAAAATAATGTACTTTTTACTCCATACCATACCTGACACCCAGAAGTACTCATTACATTTTAAATGCTTAGCAGGACAGAAAAATTGTCCAATTCACAGTTATCAAGATCTGCCTCTGATCTGGGGGACTCACTAAACACAAATACATCTTTTGTAAATTATGTCTGAGTGTCAGGTGTGTGCACCAGATCAGAGGCAGAAGGGATGGGGTACTTTTTCCACCACTGCTGTATAGCACATTACTATTTTCAATGTGTTTGATTCTAAAATACATACAGTTAGTGTTCACACTGAGGCAGTTGACATTACTGTCTCATTGATTCACTGTTACACCCTGATCATGGAACAAATACAGTACAATAGCTAGCTAGCTCTTGCAAGCAAGTAGCACATATGGTATCATGTCATTTGTCAGTTAAATGAGCAGACATTTACAGCAGATTTCATCACCAACATTGAAGCTAAATGTATGCAATAATACACAAAGCAACATTTGATTGACATAAATACAGACAATCCACAGCCTTTCGGACTATAATATATTTGAGCAAGGGAATTAATTTGTTACTGAACGTCTGCAAGATGGCTGCCTATGATAGACACTACTTGACTGACTTTTTGAAGGCCTTTGAAATTAAAATTAGGCCATTTCCTCCACACTTAAGTGAGGCATCGTATTACTAGTGTTTAGGGTTATATTCAGTCTTCTCTTTCTCTTCAAAGGCAAAATTCCAAGTTCCTGTGCTGTGTGAATCAATAAGTTCACTTTCTCTAGTTCTACATCTCACAAATTAGATGGCTAAATCATGGAGTGAACACAGTACTTTAGAAACCATTTCTCATTTCAATGATCAATCAATTTGAAGCTAATATTGATGATGCACTGATGGACAACAACATTGTGACATGCCCATCATTGGCCCTGGAAATTAGAAGAAAAAAAACTACAGTATACACTTTGCATACAGGTATCAAATATGTTGAGGTAGGAAACATCACAGCAGTCAGGACTTTAAAAAAAATATCTATATTTCTGAAAGCAAAACAATCTATTGTAACCATAGACTACCCATTGCAATACAGTACAACCTTTAGTATAACACTACTAGCACAATTCAGTGAGTGAATATTAACAAGACCATAACCTCACTTTTTATATCAGTCTAGGAATATTGCAGTATATTTTGATTGACTTGAATACATCACTGATAAATGAAACAATATATGGTGGGCAATTTGACGTGGAATTAAAGTATATGAATGACCCGAGAGCCTACTCCTAAAGGAAAATGTTTTGGTGGTGCAAAATAGTAGAAAAAAAAACAAAGCACAGTTGTACATTGATGAAATACACTGTTAATTAGTTCTAAAAGAGCAATTATATATATATATATATTAATGTTTGTTGAGTCAATTGTTACTAATGTGGACAATCACCATCTTTTTTAAAGTGCAAATTTACCTCAAATCCTGCAGTTCAAAACAACCTACAATATTTGTAGGCTTAAAACACCACTATCAAATGAACCCTTTCAATGATAGAACATTATGTAAAGAATATGTACTTCACTAATGTTCAGACATTCTAGTGATCTCATCATTCAAGAGCTTTAAAATAAAAAATGTTAGAAGTAGGAACCCTGAAAGAATTATATTGTCATGGGGGCATTACAAACTACAGCGTAACGGTTTCAGATGGGCCATGTGGCCAAGTACAGAACGCGGTTTATTTGTTTGGTGGGGTTGTCAGCCACCATACACAAAACCGGTCGAGGTAAAGATTGATTCGTCTTTTTCAATCTCAGTTACATTCTGAAATGTAGGTTGTTTGTTCCAAGATGCATGGTAACAAGCAAATACTGTGAAAACACTGAAAAATGATTGAAAAAGTACAACATCAGGCGGGTAAATAATACTACACTATGTACAAACTAAGAACACTGCTTTGATTTGTGAAGTCAAGTAGTTCCGTTCTTTTTTTTCAGATGGAGAGAACATTAAGTTGCTTTGACCCATTGAATTGGTGAGCAAAGGCAGATAATCTGTGTAGGGCCTGAACATTTTCCCTTTCACTCGCTCAAGAGTAGGCTTGTAACACTGAGGCAAAGGATAAAGGGGGATAACAGAGTAAAGGAATGTGAGAAGTGGTATCCTATACCACGCCAAACATGATTAGTGCTCTAAGGTACATGTACGTCAGTTAATCAAATAATTGCTAAATCGGAATCTACAGAGGTGAATTGCATTCAGTTTTGCATCTCGGTTCTTGGATAGTTACCAAGATCATGTAGTGTGTGTCTTGTAGTTCCCTCGGTAACAAATCAAATCTGTCACACGTCCTTCCTTCCATTCCAAACCAACAGTACAGAAAGACAGACAACATGACCAATCAAAATGCACTGACCACTGAACACACAGCAAGGTCTCAAGCTCAACCCAACTTCCTCCTCATTTATTAACATCTGCAAGCTCAAAAAGGGGCCAGAATATCAAATAAAAATACATAAATAAAATAACTGCTTCACCTCTGAACTGAAACAGTTCCTTCCTCCCTTACAAAACATTTCATCATCCAGTCAAAAAAAACTAATCAAATGAAGGCCTTGCATATTCTTGCTAGAGTTTTTTTTTTTAATATATATATATATTTTTTTAAATAGAGTGTAGCAGACAGGTGGTAGGTATGTACAGATGAGCCCTCTTCCATCGATCCCTAGCTCCCTGGTGTTCAGAGAGGGCCGGTGCAGTTAGTGGGGCCGACTGCTGGACTCTGACACCTGCCGTTTCCGGGGAGTTCCGTAACCGTTAAGGCTGCCGTTCAGGCGTTTGGTCAGACCACCGTTCAGAATGTCCTGGATGTGCTGAACTATAAGGTTTATGGCAACTGTTAAGGAGAGAGAGAGGAGGGGGCACATTCAGAGGACATTGAAGGATAATCTGTAACGGTGTTCCATTCCTCTTTTATTCAGATAAAATTTAAGCAGAACAAGTTCCAGAGTTTAAAAGCACCACTCTTTGCAAATACATGTTGTTTTGAAAAATCTACAATTGACCTTGCCATTCCAAAACAGAGATAGTCTGAAACATTCCCAGGACAAAACAGCTAATCTAGTCTGCTTCCCATGTATAGGTCTCACCAATCACAGACCACAACAGCTATCTCAAGACAGTAGATTAAACAAAACAGCCATCACATTCACATCTGCCTTTAGTAAGTTTACCATCGCAGGGTAAGAGACTGGACTGATTAACAATGTCAATGACAGACTCTCTATAGGGAGATGTGTCCAAGAATGAGTCAGTGAAGTTTGTCACATAACAGCCTGCTTGCATACATAAGGCAGCAATCTTGAGAAACAAACAGCCAGAAACTCACCAAGATTATCTGCTCCTCTAGGAATGATCACGTCAGCACACTTCTTGGTCTACAGAGGGTAAAGAAATAAACCTGTTTAGCAATACGATCTGAATCACATCTTAACCAAGATGACGTAGCAGTAAGACGTGTTTGTTTTTTGTCCCATGAAAATATTCATTTTTTTATATACATTTCAATCTCTTTTCCATTTTCAAATTAAATATACCTTCCTGCAACCCGCCTCACCCAACGTGGTAAGGATCTGCTATTTTTGAGACCTTATAACTGGATCTCCATCAGAGGCTAGCCAGCCGATTAGCTACTAGCTATTTAGTCATTGTTAGCCACTGCTAGCGGCCTTTACCTTTAGCGCAGACACCAGCCGCTTTAGCCCTGCCAGTCTGCACACCTGCCAGTCTGCACAGCGCGATATCAGCCCTGAGAATATCGGACTGCTTTTTTCCACTACATCACCGGATTCTTGCTGCAAGCTCTGGACCATTACACCGGATCACCGCAGCTAGCTAACTGCTACCGAGTGGTTATTGTGACTAACGCCCTTGTCCAGAAGCAAGCACCAGTTAGCTTCAAGCTAGGCCCATCTCCCGGCTAGGAAATGAAGTACACCAACTACAATAACGCTTGCCAATTGGCCAGAACCCTTTGTCGACACGGAGCCCTGCCGATCCATCACGACTGGTTTGCTGACGTATTTCGGCCGATGCGCTCTCAACCGGCCTCTACGTCGTGGATGTCGGTGAAGACCCTTCTGCTAGCCCCGGCCCGCTAGCTTCCTGAACACCGCGTCTCCCGCTCGCCTAGCATAGTAACGACTACCGAACGGCTCCCCGTTTCATCTATTGCTGCTCATTGGACCCTATGATTACTCAGCTACACAGCTGATGCCTGCTGGACTGTTCATTAACACAGTATTTCATTTTGTTTATCTGTTGGCCCCAGCCTCGAACTCAGGCCCTGTGTGTAGCTAACTGACCCTCTGCCCAGTCATTGCCATTTACCAGTTGTTGTCTTACCCGTTGTCTAGCTCTCCCACTCAACACCTGTGATTGCTTTATGCCTCTCTCGAATGTCAATATGCCTTGTATACGGTTGTTTACGGTAGCCATCACTGTTTAATTTGACTGCGGAGCCCCTAGTCCCGCTCAACATGCCTCAGATAGCTCCTTTGCCCCACCCCACATGCGGAGACCACACCTAGCTTAACTGGCGCCTCCAGAGATGCAACCTCTCTCATCGTCACTCAATGCCTGGGTTTACCTCCACTGTACTCGCACCCTACCATACCCTTGTCTATACGTTATGCCCTGAATCTATCCTACCACGCCCAGAAATCAGCTCCTTTCTTTGCTGTTCCCAATGCACTAGACGACCAGTTCTTATAGCCTTTAGCAGTACCCTCATCCTCCTCATCTGTTGATGTAGAGGTTAACCCAGGCCCTGTGTGTCCCCAGGCACTCTCATTTGTTGACTTCTGTAACCATAAAAGCCTTGGGTTCATGCATGTTAACATCAGAAGCCTGCTCCCTAAGTCTGCTTTATTCACTGCTTTAGCACACTCCGCCAACCCTGATGTCCTAGCCGTGACTGAATCCTGGCTTAGGAAGGCCACCAAAAAGTCTGACATTTTCATCCCCAATTACAACATTTTCTGTCACGATAAAACTGCTAAAGGGGGCAGAGTTGCAATCTACTGCAGAGATAGCCTGCAGTGTTCTGTCATACTATCCAGGTCTATGCCCAAACAGTTAGAGCCTCTACTTAAAAAAAAAATCTCTCCAGAAATAAGTCCCTCACTGTTGCCGCTTGTTATAGACCCCCCTCAGCCCCCAGCTGTGCCCTGGACACCCTAAGTGAATTGAACTGGGATATGCTTAACACCCCGGCCGTCTTACAATCTAAGTTAGATGCCCTCAATCTCTCAAATTATCAAGGAACCTACCAGGTACAACCCCAAATCCGTAAACATGGGCACCCTCGTAGGTATCATCCTGACCAACCTGCCCTTTAAACACGCCTCTGCTGTCTTCAACCAGGATCTCAGTGATTACTGCCTTATTGCCTGTGTCCGTGGTCAAACGACCACCCCTCATCACTGTCAAACGCTCCCTAAAACACTTCTGCAAGTAGGCCTTTCTAATTGACCTGGCCCGAGTATCCTGGAAGGATATTGACCTCATCCCGTCAATAGAGGATGCCTGGTTCTTCTTTAAATGGGCTTTCCTCACCATCTTAAATAAACATGGCCCTTTCAAAAAAATGCAGAACTAAGAACAGATAAAGCCCTTGGGTCACTCCAGACTTGACTGCCCTTGACCAGCACAAAAACCATCCTGTGGCGTACTGCACTAGCATCGAATAGTCCCCGCGATATGCACCTTTTCAGGGAAGTCAGGAACCAATATACAGTCAGTTTGAAAAAGCTAGCCTTTGCTTTCCTAACAGAATTTTGCATCCTGCAGTACTAATTCTAAAAAGTTTTGGGACACTAAAGTCCACGGAGAATAAGAGCACCTCCTCCCAGCTTCCCACTGCACTGAGGCTAGGAAACACTGTCACTACCGATAAATCCACGATAATTGAGCATTTCAATATGCATTTCTCTACGGCTGGCCATGCTTTCCACCTGGCTACCCCAACCCCGGCCAACAGCTCTGCACCCCCCACAGCAACTGGCCCAAGCCTCCCCCACTTCACCTTCACCCAAATCCAGACAGCTTATGTTCTGATAGAGCTGCAAAATCTGGATTCCTACAAATCAGCTGGGCTAGACAATCTGGACCCTCTCTTCCTAAAATTATCTGCCGCCATTGTTGCAACCCCTATTACTAGTCTGTTCAACCTCTTTCATATCGTCTGAGATTCCTAAAGATTGGAAAGGGGCCGCGGTCATCCCCCTCTTCAAAGGGGGAGACACTCTAGACCCAAACTGTTAGACCTATATCCATCCTGCCCTGCCTTTCTAAAGTCTTTGAAAGCCAAGTCAATAAACGGATCACTGAACATTTCGAATCCCACCGTACCATTGCCGCTATGCAATCCAGTTTCCAAGTTGGTTATGAGTGCACCTCAGCCACACTCAAGGTCTAAACGATATCATAACCGCAATTGATAAAAGACAGTACTGTGCAGCTGTATTCGTTGACCTGGCCAAGGCTTTCGACTCTGTCAATCACCGTATTCTTATCGGCTGACTCAATAGCCTTGGTTTTTCTAATGACTGCCTCGCCTGGTTCACCAACTACTTCTCAGATAGAGTTCAGTGTGTCAAATCGGAAGGCCTATTGTCTGGACCTCTGGCAGTCTATGGGGTGCCACAGGGTTCAATTCTCAGGCCGACTCTTTTCTCTGTATAGATCAGTGATGTCGCTGTTGCTGCGTGTGAATCTCTGATCCACCTCTACGAGGCGACACCATTCTATATACTTCTGGCCCTTCTTTGGACACTGTTAACAAACCTCCAAACGAGCTTCAATGCCATACAACACTCCTTCCGTGGCCTCCAACTGTTTTAAATGCTAGTAAAACTAAATGCATGCTCTTCAACCGATCGCTGCCCGCACAACTAGCATCACTATTCTGGATGGTTCTGACTCGGACAACTACAAAAACCTAGGTGTCTGGTTAGACCGTAAACTCTCCGTCCAGACTCACATTAGGCATCTCCAATCCAAAACGAAATCTAGAATCGGCTTCCTATATCGCAACAAAGCCTCCTTCACTCATGCTGCCAAACATACCCTCGTAAAACTGACTATCCTACTGATCCTTGACTTCGGCTATGTCATTTACAAAATAACCTCCAACACTCTACTCAGCAAATTGGATACAGTCTATCACAGTGCAATCCGTTTTGTCACCAAAGCCTCATATACTACACACCACTGCGACCTGTATGCTCTCGTTGGCTGGTCCTCGCTACATATTCGTCACCAAATCAACTGGCTCCAGGTCATCTATAAGTCTTTGCTAGGTAAAGCTTCACCATCTCAGCTCACTGGTCTCCATAGCAACACCCACCCGTAGCACGCGCTCCAGCAAGTATATTTTACTGGTCATCCCCAAAGCCAACACCTCCTTTGGCCACCTTTCCTTCCAGTTCTTTGCTGCCAATGCCTGGAACGAATTGCAATTTTTTATTATTTTTTTAAATCACTGAAATTGGAGACATATCTCCCTCACTAACTTTAAGCATCAGTTGTAAGAGCAGCTTACCGATCGCTGAAGCTGTACACAGCCCATCTGTAAATAGCCCATCCAACAAACTACCTACTCCATATTTGTTTCTGTTTTTCTGCACACCAGTATTTCTACTTGCACATCCTCATCTGCACAGATCACTCCAGTGTTAATTGCTAAATTGTAACTACTTCACCACTATGGCCTATTTAGTGCCTTACCTCCTTACTTCATTTGCGCACACTTTATACAGATTTTTCTATTGTGTTGTTGACTGTATGTTTGTTATACCATGCGTAACTTGTTTTTGTCACACTGCTTTGCTTCATCTTGGCCAGGTCGCAGTTGTAAATGAGAACTTGTTCAACCGGCCTACCTGGTTAAAAAAAAGGTGAAATATATATATATATATTTTAAAGAAATCAGGGCCAGGGTGTTCAATACCATTCAAGAGGAGGTCAGAGACAACTGACAATAACCAGGTTCCCTGCCAACCTTTTTATGAGAGTATAGTACATGTCAGAAAAAAAGTCACTACAGGCCAGATGGAAACAACAAATGTCTGTAAACTTTCCAACTGTCAACAAAATAAAATACGCTTGACAAGGTGGGATCTTTTCATGTCTGTAAAATGTATTGTGAGAAATGGTGATGGAAACTATGGGAAAACATTGATATAATAACCATCATATTTTATATGATAAACTTGGAGTCACGCAATGATATGCTGCGTGGTCCTCCCACTATGACTCAAGGAAGCATGCAGTTTATTAGGCTACAAATTAAATAAGCTACGATGAACTTCACAGGGTGGTGAAAATGCAGCTTGATGCTTCTTTCCAATAAATATCGAGCTTCTTATTCTGCAGACATGATCGAGTCTTGGCTGCCGTTTGACAAATAAAAATAATCATACTTTTTTAAATCCATAATAATCTCATGATGTAGGCTATACCTGCACTGTATCTGAGAGCTGTTGGCTAAAGCGCACATGCCAAGACCAGAGTGGGTATATTCGCTAAATAACCTTTGTAGCGACAAAACCCATCAGTAGAGTTGAAAATGCAATGGAAACCCATTTAACTTGTATTTTTTATTTGGTACATGGGAATTTAACCGCAAAAGTAATTTTTATGTGCACTACATCACGCACAGCCTTTTATCAACAACAAGTCAATTTAACTTCTTTGGGATAGGGGGGCAGTATTTTCACTTTTGGATGAATAGCGTGCCCAGAGTGAACTGCCTGCTACTCAGGCCCAGAAAGCTAAAATATGCATATTATTAGTAGATTTGGATAGAAAACACTGAAGTTTCTAAAACTGTTTGAATGATGTCTGAGTATAACAGAACTCATATGGCAAGCAAAAACCTGAGAAAAAAATCCAGACAGGAAGTGGGAAATCTGAGGTTTGTAGTTTTTGAACTCAGCCCTATCGAATACACAGTGGCATATGGGTCAAGCTGCACTTCCTAAGGCTTCTACTAGATGTAAACTCTCTTTAGAAACTTGAATGAGGCTTCTACTGTGAGGTGGGGCCGGATGAGAGCTCTTTGAGTCCGTGGTCTGGCAGAGTGTCACAGCCTCATGACGCGCAGTCACGAGAGAGTTAGCTCTCATTCCATGGCTTTTCTACAGGCAGTGGAATTCTCCAGTTGGAACATTATTGAACTTTGTTGATAACATCCTAAAGATAGAGACTCAAACTAAGTATAGAATCTTCGTTCCGTAATATAACTTTTTGAACGTTTCGTCCGACTGGACCAGATCGCTCTTTTGGATTTGTTTACCAAACGCCCTAACAAAAGAAGCTATTGGACATAAATGATGGACATTATCAAACAAAACAAGCATTTATTGTGGAACTGCGATTCCTGGGAGTGAATATTTATAATGCTATTTATGAATAATGTTGAATTTATCAACATTTATAATGAGTATTTTCTGTGAATTCATGTGGCTCTCTGCACAATCACCGCATGTTTTAGAACTACTGAACATAACGTGCCAATGTAAAATGAGATTGCATATTTATATAAAACACTTTATTGAACAAAACATACATGTATTGTGTAACATGAAGTCCTATGAGTGTCATCTGATGAAGATCAAAGGTTAGTGATTAATTTTATCTCTATTTGTGCTTTTTGTGACTCCTCTCTTTGGCTGGAAAAATGGCTGGGTTTTTCTGTGGCTTGGTGGTGACCTAACAATCGTTTGTGGAGCTTTCGTTGTAAAGTATTTTTGGAATCAGACACTTTGACTGGATTAACGAGAATTTTATCTTTAAAATGGTGCCTAATACTTCTATGTTTGAGAAATTTGATTTATGAGATTTGTATTTGGCGCCCTGCAATTTCATTGGCTGTTGGCGAGGGGTTCCGTCAGTCCTAGACAGGTTAATGGAAACATATCTTGCAGGAAATTGCAGATTTGAGAATATTTGCATGAAAATCTGTCGACAAGTGGATGGAAACCTAGCTATTGATATCATTTGGTTGATCCAAGGCTCTTAGAATACGTGTTGTGGCAGTATCATAGCTAGGTACTCACTGGCAGACAGAACTCTTCAAAGGCGGGCTTAACAAAGGTTATGTATTGCGTTAGCACCTGCTCCAGGTCCCTTCCTCGCTCGCTGATGTCTCGGAGCACTGGGGAGGGAACACAGAACAAGAATGCAGCTTTCAGTATGATTTCACAGAAAAGATTCTTACAAAACTAATAGACTTCTACAACCGGTTCCCATTCATGCCCTCCAGGCCCTGTATTGGAAGCCCCCTGGTATTTTTGTACAACTCACAAGTATGATGCGTTTCATCCAATGAAATAGTGAATATATATGTCTAAGGTTTCACCCCTGCGTGAGAGCCGTGTGTCTGCGTCTGTGTCCACAAACAGCTTCATCTGGAACAGGTCCCTAATCTCCTGGGAGTAGAACATCAGGATGCCCTCGAACAGCACCACATCTGCTGGGTACACAGTCACCGCCTCTTCCTTCCTGACACACACACACACACACCAGAGAGAGGACAATGTGTTTGAGATGAGATGAGTGAGTGAGTGAGTGGAGTGAGTGTCCTAACCACTGACCTGGAATGGGTGACAAAGTCATACACTGGGATCTGCACTGTTTGGCCCTCCAAAATGTCCCACAACGTTTTGACGATGAGCTCATTGTCAAATGCATCTGAGAAGAGAGAGAGAGCAAAGGCACTCAGAACAATGTCTATGTTTCTGCTGGTGCCACTGTGCCAGGCCATAGGATCTAGATCTAATCCCACAAGGTGGGAAGTTGTTATGGGGATAGCATCTGTGCTGATATGCAACCTATTTAGTGAACTACTTTTGACCAGGGCCCAAACATTATCTACCACACTGAGACTGACTACTCTGCTACCAGACTACAATCTACCAGAGGCACCGCTGCTAAGTATGTACTCTGAATGAGACAGTTTTTCAATACAGCCGTCATTGGCCCCAAGGCAGGACATGTAGAAACCTTTAGTTCTCTCCAGTTCTCTCCATTATGGTAATTATATTTCTAAGAACTAGGGGGAAAAGCCCAACAGAAGTATACTTTGAGTATAAACTCAACAACGCAACTATTTATCTTCAATGAGAGAGCAAAGGGATGTGAGAAACTATTCGTACATTTTTTTTACACTGGAAAGCAAGCAAGGGATAAAGCTACATTTGCCAGTTGTTAACATATACCATATGACTACGATTTAGCGATTGACACAGTATCCAGATAAATATATAGATTAGATAAATACCTGGGTGGTCGAAGTTGAACTGTCCCTTCAGTGCCTTGGCCTTCTGGTCCGGTGTGAGGACCCTGTAGAAGCTGTCTTGGCTGAGAATGGCCACCTGGCGCTGGTGATGGTCAATCTTGTTCTGGCCAAGCAGCTCCATGATCTTACCGCAGACAGACGACTGGCCATGGGCAGAGGGAGGAGCGAGAATGACAGTTAAGTCTGTCAGCTAGATAACACTATCTGAAGTTAATTGTGACCCATAAAGATGTAAGTGGAGTAGAGTTGTGTTCACTGAGCTATGGAGATATTGAATATATTGGTACCAGACTATTACATAGACGTACAGACAGTACAGAAGAAGCCAAATCTGCAGCAATGTGCAATAGCTCTCATTTAAAAATGTTCTTAGATGTTTGCAATACTCTGACCTATTTTACAACTAGAATCCTCACTTACTCATAGGGCCTCTCTATGACTTAGGGCCCCTGGGTGTGGTCACCTTGCTGGCTTCTAGTTGACTACGTCACATGTGGCTAACCTCTGCACTTCCTAAACGAACAAGGAGGAAGTGACAGCGTTCTTTTACATTGGAAAATAAACTCATATTAATAACTCCAAAAGGGCACTACCCCATCCCTACTGATCTCGCAGTACAGCCCAAAAGACATGTCGCTATGGTTCATTAGCCAATTCAAGGAAGAGGAGAGTGGGCCTACAGCAAATAGGATAATAAGATCAGTAATGAGGATCTCACATTATGACAACACTGTTGGATGGAACTAAAAAAAAGAAAAAAAAAGTTCAACACATGAAGTCTTGTAACATTATTTAACACATGAAGTCCGAACCAGACTTGTGTCATTGAGAACAGTAAGGCTGCTACTGACCAAGTCTGAGGCACACCACAGTAGACAGGATGTCGGTCAGTCAATATCGAGGTGCTATTCTTAGACCACTGCACCTACACGTGTCACCAGCCATGATAATCTAACTGCTTGCTCCAGGCCTAATAGAGAACAGAATAAGAGATGACTGGCAACAGACATTAGGGTCAAGTTGAACTTGTTGTTAGAGAAGGGAAAATGTATTGCAGCAGAAGAGGAAAATGCATGCTAGCAACCAGTGAAAAATGCATTAGTGTCTCCTTGAAAAGAGCTCAGACAGGGCAAAGATAATACAAGACGATGAAGCAGAACACATTTGTCTGGAGTCAATCCATGTTTATAAATGAGTCTACAGTCAGAGGGAATAGTTCAACGATGACAAAGGGGCATTACAAGATGTTCATGTAGCCACAATGTTATTTGATGAGACTCACTGTACTTAGTCACCAGTCCGGGTCACACTCAATCCATTTAACTAATAATCCGCAAGTTGGGCCTGGGCCCTACAGACTTCATACACACAGCCTAAACTGAAACTGCATTGTCTCTCCAGACTTCCCAGAAAAGTGTGTCAGAAGAAGAAAAAAACACTGTCGGATAAACAGGTGGCTCTACGGGTAGTTTCTCACTTTCGTTTGTTGTGGGGTATGATACCAAGAAATATTACACGCAAAGGAACGTCAAGTGGACCACAATTCATGCTCTAGAACAGCCTTTCATAGAGGATGTGAATTACTCAATTTCTTATCTGCATTTAATTTCTTCCCAAACTTTCTACAAAATTAATCTACAAAAAATTACAAAGCAAACAAATGTTAACGAGATGATTGTCAGGTTAGTGCTTGTGAGGTTTCTGAGAGCTCTAACTCTCCCAATACCAGACCCCTTTGTCGTTTCACATTTCTTCCAAGACCTTAATAAAACAGTGATTGCCGAAACTGCTCTTGGTTACAAAAGACCAGGCCAGGTCTCTTACCCAAGCTTGGGTCAGTCAGACATACATTCAAAGTCTGCCTCTTCTATTGCCAACGCTGACTAAACATTCCCCTGCCCCAGTTAAAAATTCTATTGTGTCCAAAAAAGCTAAACGGCAGTTTACCCAGCAATCCTACGTCAGAGGTACATAAAGACAATTGACAAGCTATGTCATGATCAGTTACAGTGGGTATAGAACAACATTTTTAGGGGAGAAAAATCAGGACATTTTTTTCTCTCTACATGGTTAGCTCATTGGCTGTTATGACAAAACACAGCTGAACGTCAAATAAACATCGCTGGGAAGGAACAGTAAAATTGTGCCTAACTGACAGTATGCCTACTAGTGATGGGGGATTATTATTTCTGATGACAAAAAGTATCATTTTGACCATATTGCAATATTATTTTTGCGCTGGATTACTGTACTCCAGTATTTTTCCTTCATAGCTTGTACTCCATCTTATAAAAAAAAAAAATAGGGAGCCAATTTGTTTTCAGAACTTTTATTCCTCTCGTCACTCTGCAGTAGACATATGGTGAGCAATATGTTTGGAACATCGAATCGCAATAAAATTACAGAATCGAATTGCTATATATGGTATTGCAATACATAATGTATTGGCACCTAAGTATCGTGATGAGGTCCCAGGCAATTCTCAGCCCTAAGGCCTACTGTGCTAACCCGAACTGTAGGCTATTGTGCTGGCTTGGATATTTCAGGAAATATGGTGGATGCATAACCAGGCTAGCAGAGTGAAGCTCTCCCCAGCTCAGTAGGCCTATAGTGTATACAGTTCCACAATATGACTCGTGACAAGAAATGGGTTTGACCATAATAAATCCTCCCTTTTCTTATTAAATACTATTCAAAACATTATTTAAAAAATAACGTATGCAACCTTCGAAAAAGATAGAGGGATACTCATTCAAAACATTGAGACAGCAGACTACACAATACAGCAGAGGACATAGCTGCAAGGCCATCAGCCATTTCAGGGGACTGTTTAGGACTATCTCAGGTAGACAGTGAAAAACAAAACCAAGAGATAACAGTCACTTTCTTCAGAGGGTTGGGGGAGGTGCATTTGAAAGGCCATATGTTTAGACTACCTGTTTACCTAACCAGACAGACAATTGTGAATATAAGTGTGCTAGATTATAAAGTGATGTCTGTATTATTCCCAATATGACTTTGGCATGGTTGAATTCTTGATTCTGGAGAGAAGAACACTTATTATTTACTGTACCATGATGAACAGTAGCATACATGGAAAAAGCGGCAACACATTGACGTAGACCGAGGCTCACCTCCTTACACGTTATGAGGTAAGATAATATTACGCAAGACAGTAGGCTACCGTATGAAGATGGGCTAAAACTGCTTTTCCAATCGAAACTCCAGTTTACACTGAAGGTGGTGTCATGGCGACGCTGGATGGCTAAACGCATGCGTAGTAAATACGTCATCTGGTCTAACGGTCGTATCGCGCATGTGCAAGCCGTCAACTCAGACACTCCGTACCGAAGCTGTTTGACAAAAATGAAAATGTTCAGTTTGTCCCTTTGGAGTAATAACATGTTCAAATAAAGACATTACCTCGAATCTACTTCGTGCCTTTTGATTTCTAGAAAACGAACTACTAAGATTTTATTTTACTTCTCATTGACTTTTCAAACCCCAACCAAGTCTGTTTGGCAAGCGTACCCGGAAGTCTCGCGATATTGCGCCTCTGGGTTTAGACATTTTATTTATTTTACTGTGCAGCGAATTATGCGCATAGGCAGTTTTCACTGCTTGCCAGGTGTAATCAGCTGGTCCCGTCGACGCATTAGAAAGTGAATATTAACAGTGGGCGGACTGGAGCTCAACATCACCTTTTTTAATGAATAAAAAACTACTGGATTTCAGCACCCGTTCTGAAATCAGTAGTTTTGTGGTAAACTAAAATGGTATATGCTGTTTTAGCTCCAGTCCGTACACACTAGTCGCCGCTCAACTCCATCGTAAATCGTTGAGTTTAGTTGGCTAAACAAAGTATTGCTTTTCGGTTCTGTCGGTTGTCATAAATGCCCTTTCTGAATTGAATAAACCACAGGAGTAGATTCCTCTCAAAATCCTTGTTTCATATAGGTTTGTATTAATATTTAATTATTTGTACACGAATTGATAGGGCTATAGACGTTATAGACAAAGACATGAATGCAAGTTGGATTAAGGTCAGTTCTCTACAGCCACATAAGTGGGATAAATGATTGCCCGAACAGGGCCTATTCCTATACACGCTTTAAAAATGTCAATGTTTTTCCAGAAATGATTAAAAAACAAACTAGCTTTAATGGAACAAATGAATTCATTGGTCTGTCATGACAGGAGCCACGCGGTCAATGAGTTCTCATCTTTCAACCACGTTGACAATTCAGTGTTTCAAATAAAAACATGACATTTCTAATTAATTAAAAATCACAATGCCAACCTTGCCGCTGGCAGTCCCTCCGGCTACCCCGATGAGGAAAGGTTGCCGAATAGCATTCTCGTTTTCGGCTTGACTGTCCACCCTTGTCTCGCTGTCGCCTGCCATGCTTGCTATAAACGCAAACAGAAGCACGGAGGTGGTTTTGCTCCAATTGCGCTCCTCCCCTCTTTTCAGTTGTGCGTTTGCTTTGATGCTATGAGTAAGCCTGGATATCAAATCCGTTCTTTTGTAAGCTACTTGAAATGCAGAACCTTCACATCAGGTTATGTGTTATTGCAATTCAGTTATCTGACTCTAGGCCCATATATCAGATTTCTGGAAATGTTGTGGCCTACATTTATATCAGCTCAGTTAAAGATGCACTCCGGGATCTTAAAGGTGACAGGCAAAGGGCTCCATAAATACCTTAACACTTAATAACAATGCTCATGCAGGCTTCATTAAAAAGTCCTCAACAGCATTTTTGTGTATCACAAAACTTTTCATTTCTAGTTTTTGGTGAAGATGTCATTTTCTGGGCATAAATTGCAATGAAGACATCATTATTAGGCAAAAAGAAAGAACAATGCCCTTACTGCAAGCAACACAAGCTACAGACATGGCTTTTGTGAGCCCTTTTCTGGATCAGAAATTAAACAAATTATACTGACACGATGTGAGAAGACACTTGTACATCTGGGGAAAATACATGTATGTCAACAACGATCACTCATATGCAGATAATGAGATCTGGCTAGTTAGCTAGCTATAGCCAGTCAGTGAATTCCCAATCAATCTGATGTTGTGGCTGCCGTTCAAACAGCCAATACTAGCTAGCTAAAGTTTTGAGTTGATAATAAATTATTGGATGACACAACACATGTATAAATTGGCTAGGAAATAAATTTAGCAGGAATAGCTATTGCTTCCCTAGAATATAACTATAGGCTATAGCTAGCTAGCTAGCTAGCTAGCTACAGTCATTGATGCTGTGGCATCTAGCTAACTAACTAACCAAAACGTGGCTAACTACCACATGGAAATAATACAGCTATGGTAATTCTGGTTAGCTAAATGTTACCATATAGCTAGACCCTTTCTGTTAAATGTACTGGTTAGCTTGCTAGCAAATGTTAGCTAGCCCAAATGTGTATAGATTATAGTTAGCTAGCATAGAAATCCCCAACAATAATCCATGTGCCTACAATAAATACTCAGTTTAATTCACACTTAATAGACAACCAACTAATTTGAATTTGTTTTGCGACAGCAATATTACAGACACGACAAATTGTAGACTATAGCATGGGATACAACATTACAGTAACATCTAGATAAATACATTAGATACAGTATATTGTCAAAAGTAGGATATTTCATGTATTTATGTTAGAAATGTGGATCACATGTAATTATCTATGTAATTAGATAAGGATGTAAGGATAAACATATATTTAAGCTGTAAATAGTCATCCACCCAAAACAGTTAACATGCATTGATAATAACCAATGATAGGTGGCCACAACAACTATTTATGAGCATGTAGTTAGTGCCTTTTGCTTCCAAGAAAACAGAGCAAGGTTGTCTCCCACAATGCTTTGGCTCCGACTTCAAGTTGCTGTTGGTGAGGAGCAACAGCAGAAATTTCCAGTCGACTGCAGTCGAAATACCCAAATGCAGGACAACCGGATGATTTTGCGGGACATTCACTGGACAGTGTAGCCTACAATAATATTTGGGGGGGGGAGCACCCTCCATCCCAGACAGAAAAACTGCACTGAACAAGCTAATGGAAGCGCGCCTACAGGCTACTCCTTTGCCTTGCGAAACATGTGGTCATGTAGGAAATATGGGAGTAATACTTGTCCAAGGAAACAGTTCTGGTTGGTCTCAGGGAATGTAAAACAGTTAGGAAGGCAGTCTTTGAAAACCAGTTTGAGTAAAGTAGCAGCAAACATGTTAAATTAGCAACGAATGAGCATGGAGAGCCTCACAAGTTTGACGAAATCCACCATATCTTTTCAGTTTAATCACATTATATATTTTTTCAGTCTAATACAGCTATTTATTTACTTTTGTAAATCTTCCATAGAAGCATGCTTTTTTAACTGTCCTCTCCAAGTTTCGCTGGAATTTAGACCGAAAGGATTTTACAAATGTGATTGGTTGATGATATGACATTGGCCTATGTATCACTTGGCGGAATATCAGATCTCAATGATTGGGGAAGTGTTTGACATCACCAGTACCACATCCTTATGATATATATATTTTCAAAAAAGCAACGTGACTGTAAACAGAGATCTGTATAAAATGTACGAAATGCTATTTTCTCCGTCCTAACAATGGGAGTCGTTATCCCACAGGCGGGAAGACAGGCGAAAACTTTAGGTCCAAAATTAGCTAAAAGAAACGCGTTGGGCTTATTTTGAACAAATTTTGGTGAGTGAAACCTCTCGCTTCACCTCATCCTCTCTGCAAAACAGACATGAGCCTGAATGAAATACGGAACAAATCTACCTTTTTTTGGAAATTAGTGGTGTTTTTTAAAATAAAAATGTATTGATTGAATTGATTAGACAATTTAAAAAAGTATAATTACATAAGGGCGCTCCAGCTGGTGACGCCTCCACATACAATTTAAGAAAATCATTAAGGACTTCATCACGTCATCCAAAAAACATGGCGGATGAATTTAAAATGTTAATATCTTCAGCTGTCAGTGATGAAAAACAAATTGGCCTTAATTCAATGGATGTTTTGTGCACAAAGGTAATGACTGAAGTGTCTTATTATGAAGTTTCAAATCTGTCTTCTCTATGTGGCCATGTATGGAAATTGTCTTTCTGGGCCAGGTGTCAGTTAAACTGGAGTACCGAAGCAAAACTGTAGGAGCAGTCGAAACCATGCTTCTTGACCGGAACCCTGTGTCATTGGTCATACAAATCAAATCAAAGTTTATTTGTCACGTGCGCCGAATACAACAGGTGTAGTAGACCTTACAGTGAAATTCTTACTTACAGGCTCTAACCATTAGTGCAAAAAAGGTATTAGGTGAACAATAGGTAAGTAAAGAAATATGCAGTCGACATCACTGAGGTATTATAAAAACTGGAGACTGCGTCCAAGATGTCTGACCATTGTTTTCAAGGTAATCTACTAACATTCACATATGCCGATTCATAGACCGTCTATATCCGGGTTACATCTGGTTTATATGGACCAACATCACATGCGCACAAGCACACAGGGAGCAGCGGCGACATCAACACTTCATCCAAAAACATGGCAGACATTGTATGAATATAAAATGTTAATATCTTCAGCTGTGAGTGATGGAAAACAAATCGGCCTCAGCTACAATTATTTGAATAATGAAATGTATGTCTTGTGCATATGTTTTATTTGCATATTTCCATTAGGGACCACCTCATCTGTGAAGTGCGGGTGTGCAGAAATTCAATTCGACCTTGCACTCCTAGGAAAATTTGGCAAAGCATCAAGTCTATAAAACGTAGTGCACTGTCTTTGTAACATATTCTAGTTTTGTGAACATAAACATTTATTGAGATCAGATTAGGTGCATACATCGCCACCTACTATACTGGTGTGTGAGGCCATTCACAGCCTACCTACATTAAATTATTTGAAACAATAATTCAAAACTAACAACTATTAGCACTCACTAAAAAAACTAACACCGCATTTCGCCATTTAACCAACGGTCTGAGAGGACATAACACTGTCATTCAACACCCCCTGCAGCTGTTCTGCTGTAAATCATTGCAATCCCAAGTACTTCTCTGGCACTACAACCTCTATTTACTGTTACTTTCGATCCATTTCTGCAGATCAATTGACAACCATGGCTATAAATGCTACAATGCCCACCTTACAGAAGCACATATTCATCCCATCACTCTCTTGGTCTCTGCCTACTCACAGGAATCCTCTCAGGATCCCTCACCCTGTACCCACCTTCCTCTGCCACTCTCTTCACTGCTTCAGCATACAACACTTCCTATACTACTCTAATCCGGCAACCTCGGTCTGCCTTTCTCTCACCTGACACCTTCAATCTGCAGCCCCATGGGCACCTCCACAGCTAGCACACATAACTTTCACCACCAATATAACACATTCCTTCGTTTCATGCCCTCCTGCACACTTCTCATATCTAGGCATCTGCCTCATACACACTGCTGCAACATGTCCATAAACTTGACACTTAAACCACCCATGGCTGCGCCCCTGCACAGTCATGTGAAATCCATAGATTTGGGCCAAATTAATTCATTTCAATTGACTGATTTCCTTATATGAACTGTAACTCAGTAAAATCGTTGAAATTGTTGCATGTTGAGTTTATATTTTTGTTCTATATAGACTCAGCCGCAGGACAATTTCTTCTTGAGCGGATGGTTGGGGGGCCAAGACACAATTACAAATAATTGTAGACGACAATTTGACTACAAGAAGCTCAAACAGATATAATTGTCACGCCTACTCCCGCTCCCCCTCTCTGGTTCTCGAGGGCACCAGGTGGGCCATCATTACACACGTCGGGTCCAGGTGCCGCTGCTGAAGGAACCGGGGGTACCTCAGCTGGCTCGTCAGGCTTCCAAGCCTTAGCTGGCTCAAGAGTTTTTTTTGCCTCGGTTGGCTCATCATGCTCCCATCCCATGACTCAGCCGGCTCGTCGAGCTCCCACACCTCAGCCGGCCCATCAGGCTCACCCAAGTGGAACGCCGAGTGGTGCCCCTAGAGGGGGGGTACTGTCCCAGATGGCCCATCATTACGCACACCTGTCACCATCATTACGCGCATAAGCGCTTCATTGGACTCACCTGGACTCCTTCACTTTGTTGATTGCCTCCTCTATATCTGTCTATTCCTCAGTTTGATCCCCATGTAAGCGTTAATGTTGATTTGTTCACCCTGTCCAGATGCTGTCCTTGTTTCATTTCATGTCCGTTATTCATTAAATGTTCACTCCCTGTACTTGCTTCTCATCTGTCCTCACAATAATGTTTGACTAAAACATAATCATTTCAAACCTTGCTTACATTTGTATACGATCACATAGCTCTCTCTATTATGTGTGGGAATACGTTGGAACAAATGTCTTATATTAAAATCACTTGGAGCTGATTTCCTGGTGTTTTTAGTCTATTATGTCCAACAATAAAAAATACACATTTTGGTTTTTTGCTCAGAAAAGTTAGGGGGCCAAATAAAACCGCCAGTTGGGGCACACTGCATTACAGCCATGACCATGTAACGAAAGACAGACAACACACTTTGAAAACGGTGACCAATGTTGGTCAACAACTGGACAAGTGATCCACACTCACAATGAAGCCTATTTTCTCAGATTTCCTCTCCGTTTGCACTGTGCAGTTGATAACCAAAGTAATAAACGCTACAAAGTCCACCTTCTTAACATGCAACATGTCAGGATCCCTGTTGACATGAAACATCATCTTGTATCGCTACTCCTACTACTTCTTCAACTTCACGCCTTTCTTCCACTTTTCTCAATTCCTCCGGACAGGAGGACACATACAGCCCTTATTCTCGCCACCTCCGTCTCCTTCACCCTATCAGGACACTTCAGAAATGTGGGTGCATCTCCCGAGTAGCGCAGCGTTCTAAGGCACTGCATTGCAGTGTTCGATCCCAGGCTGGGAGGGTTTGGTCTGCCGGGGTTTCCTTGTGCCATGGCGCTCTAGCAACTCCTTGTGGCGGGCCGGGCCGGCCGCTTGCAAGCTGACACTGGTCGCCAGCTGGACAGTGTTTCCTCCGACACATTGGTGCAGCTGGCTTCCGGGTTAAGCGAGCAGTGTGTCAAGAAGTAGAGCAGCTTGGCAGGGTCGTGTTTTGGAGAATGCATGGCTTTCGATGCATGCATCGAGTCCGTAGGGGAGTTGCAGCGATCAGACAAGACTCTAACTACCAATTGGATATCACAAAATTGAGGAGAAAAAGTAAAAGTAAAAAATAAAAATAAAGAAAGGAATGCGGGTGCATGTTCACCACCACAATTGCAGCATTTAGGCTCAGCTGGCATATAATACTCCTGCATACACTTGACACATGCCCAAATCATTTACATTCATCACACTGCATGGGTTTGGGCACAAAGGCTCTCACAGGTAATCTCATATAACCCAAATACACGTGAGAAGGGAGACCCTTTATCTAAAAAACAATAGAATGGTTGGAGTGGTCTTCTACACTCCATCTACCATGCGGGTCAGTCATTGTTCACCAACCACTTGATCCAATTCTTCACATATATCCTTTCCATTTACTTCCTGCCCTGTTTCGAAGATTCACACACGACACATTCCAATCTGACATCTTCTTGAGGCGCAAAGCATGCTCCTTCAGTTCCATAGAAACACAAAGAAACAAAATAAGCCCACTTCTCGTTATTGTCATCAACGCCACCTCATCCAACACATCCACAATTTTAATAGAGAGTTCAAACAGATCTCCCAGGTAACAAGATCGATCCAAATATTTACTAGTTTCCACTACCACTTTACTTCTCTTTTTACTTTTTTCATTCGCCACTGTAAATCCAATTCTGTGATATTTACTTATTTTCCACCATAATTTGGAAATAAATTCATTAAAAATCGTACAATGTGATTTTCTGGATAATTTTTTCTCATTTTGTCTGTCATAGTTGAAGTGTACCTATAATGAAAATTACAGGCCTCTCTCATCTTTTTAAGTGGGAGAACTTGCACAATTGGTGGTTGACTAAATACTTTTTTGCCCCACTGTATTATATCCACCCACTGGCTCCATGTCATCTACAAGACCCTGCTAGGTAAAGTCCCCCCTTATCTCAGCTCGCTGGTCACCATAGCATCAACCACCTGTAGCACACGTGCTCCAGCAGGTACAGTGCCTTGCGAAAGTATTCGGCCCCCTTGAACTTTGCGACCTTTTGCCACATTTCAGGCTTCAAACATAAAGATATAAAACTGTATTTTTTTGTGAAGAATCAACAACAAGTGGGACACAATCATGAAGTGGAACGACATTTATTGGATATTTCAAACTTTTTTAACAAATCAAAAACGGAAAAATTGGGCGTGCAAAATTATTCAGCCCCCTTAAGTTAATACTTTGTAGCGCCACCTTTTGCTGTGATTACAGCTGTAAGTCGCTTGGGGTATGTCTCTATCAGTTTTGCACATCGAGAGACTGACATTTTTTCCCATTCCTCCTTGCAAAACAGCTTGAGCTCAGTGAGGTTGGATGGAGAGCATTTGTGAACAGCAGTTTTCAGTTCTTTCCACAGATTCTCGATTGGATTCAGGTCTGGACTTTGACTTGGCCATTCTAACACCTGGATATGTTTATTTTTGAACCATTCCATTGTAGATTTTGCTTTATGTTTTGGATCATTGTCTTGTTGGAAGACAAATCTCCGTCCCAGTCTCAGGTCTTTTGCAGACTCCATCAGGTTTTCTTCCAGAATGGTCCTGTATATGGCTCCATCCATCTTCCCATCAATTTTAACCATCTTCCCTGTCCCTGCTGAAGAAAAGCAGGCCCAAACCATGATGCTGCCACCACCATGTTTGACAGTGGGGATGATGTGTTCAGGGTGATGAGCTGTGTTGCTTTTACACCAAACATAACGTTTTGCATTGTTGCCAAAAAGTTCAATTTAGGTCTCATCTGACCAGAGCACCTTCTTACACATGTTTGGTGTGTCTCCCAGGTGGCTTGTGGCAAACTTTAAACGACACTTTTTATGGATATCTTTAAGAAATGGCTTTCTTCTTGCCACTCTTCCATAAAGGCCAGATTTGTTCAAAATACGACTGATTGTTGTCCTATGGACAGAGTCTCCCACCTCAGCTGTAGATCTCTGCAGTTCATCCAGAGTGATCATGGGCCTCTTGGCTGCATCTCTGATCAGTCTTCTCCTTGTATGAGCTGAAAGTTTAGAGTGACTGCCAGGTCTTAGTAGATTTGCAGTGGTCTGATACTCCTTCCATTTCAATATTATCGCTTGCACAGTGCTCCTTGGGATGTTTAAAGCTTGGGAAATCTTTTTGTATCCAAATCCGGCTTTAAACTTCTTCACAACAGTATCTCGGACCTGCCTGGTGTGTTCCTTGTTCTTCATGATGCTCTCTGCACTTTTAACGGACCTCTGAGACTATCACAGTGCAGGTGCATTTATACGGAGACTTGATTACACACAGGTGGATTATATTTATCATCATTAGTCATTTTGGTCAACATTGGATCATTCAGAGATCCTCACTGAACTTCTGGAGAGAGTTTGCTGCACTGAAAGTAAAGGGGCTGAATAATTTTGCACGCCCAATTTTTCAGTTTTTGATTTGTTAAAAAAGTTTGAAATATCCAATAAATGTCGTTCCACTTCATGATTGTGTCCCACTTGTTGTTGATTCTTCACAAAAAAATATAGTTTTATATCTTTATGTTTGAAGCCTGAAATGTGGCAAAATGTCGCAAAGTTCAAGGGGGCCGAATACTTTCGCAAGGCACTGTATATATCTCTGGTCACCCCCAAAACCAATTTCTTTCTTTGGCCGCCTCTCCTTCCAGTTCTCTGCTGCCAATGACTGGAACAAACTACAAAAATCTCTGAAACTGGAAACACTTATCTCCCTCACTAGCTTTAAGCACCAACTGTCAGAGCAGCTCACAGATTACTGCACCTGTACATAGCCCACCTATAATTTAGCCCAAACAACTAGCTCTTTCCCTACTGTATTTATTTATTTAGCTCCTTTGCACCCCATTATTTCTATCTCTACTTTGCACATTCTTCCACTGCAAATCTACCATTCCAGTGTTTTACTTGCTATATTGTATTTACTTTGCCACCATGGCCTTTTTTTGCCTTTACCTCCCTTATCTCACCTCATTTGCTCACATCGTATATAGACTTGTTTCTACTGTATTATTGACTGTATGTTTGTTTTACTCCATGTGTAACTCTGTGTCGATAAAGCTTTGCTTTATCTTGGCCAAGTCGCAATTGTAAATGAGAACTTGTTCTCAACTTGCCTACCTGGTTAAATAAAGGTGAAATAAAAATATATTATATCTACTCATAAAAAATGCTACCTCATTACTGTTTATTATGCTCTACTAATTATATTGTAATACTCATCAACCATCATTAACAATGCCTTGAAACAGTACAATTCAGTCTATGACTATATCAATAAACTGTAGCCCAGGCCAACTCTACTCTTAGAAAGAATGGTACTGTCTACTTAAAAGGGTTCTCAGGCTGTCCCCATTGGAGAACCCTTTTAGGTTCCAGGTTGTACCCTTTTTGGTTCCAAGTAGAACCCTATTGGGTTCCATGTATAACCTTTTCCCCAAAGGGTTATACCTTGAACTATAAAGGGTTATCCTATGGGAAAAGCAGAAGGACACTTTTGGAACCTTTTTCTCTAAGAGTGTATGTGAGTCCAATAAGAATGTAATGAATGACTGTAACTGTCTTGAACAACAATGGGTACTGGAGAAAACTAGCCTACCTTCATCAGGGCAGAAGGCACCTCAACTTTATTTTAATTTGGTAACATTGCATAATTAAAAAAGGATTATAAACCAACTTTGGGAAAAGTTATAGTCCTAATGAATATTCTGTAAACGGATATCTGATGTCAAATAGGGACTCTTAACTGGAGAGCCCTTTAGCTAGCTAGGTTGCACATAAAAACAATGTATCAAATATCAATCAATTATGGTATCAAATGCTTTAAAAATGTACTTGAATTTAACTTACCAGAGACAAATCGTCAGGCGTTCAACTGGGCTGATGGACTCCCGGGCGATCCTGGCTCCAACCATCTGGACCGAAGCCAGGTCCTGACGAAAGTAATGTCGGAATTCCTCTCCAAACAGTCGAAGCTCTTGAATGAGAACGTGGAACTCCCCTGCCTGCTTTCGGGACTTTAACCATCTCTAGACCTCTGCTTTCGGCGGGGCTGGCCCCGGCCCAACAGGCGCGATCAAGACCAACTTCCTCAACGTTGGTCTCATTGTTGACTATTTATTATTGCATTTCGCTCCAAAACTGCATTTTGGAGGGAAATTATATTATAGGCTCTCATAATTAATTTGTGGATGTCATCGAATAAATTATATACTTGGCAAATAAATGAATAAAACATTTAAAGAAATTCTACAGTCAAACAGTTTTTATTATGTTATCCCACATTTGTTTACTGGATATGTGTGCATCAACAATTCAACATTCACATTTTGCTGCTTTCTGTCAAGTAAGTCCACGCATACAATTTGATGCATTCGTTCGATAAATCCATGCTGCAAGGCAAACGCAAGGTTCCATTGGAAATTAATGTACTTCTGATGAATCAAAACGCAAAACACAGTCGGTGTGTTCGAAGCGTAAAACGAAAAGTGAAATTTGAAGTTAATTTGACAAATATTGGACCCTTCTAGCAAAGACAAAAGTTGGATCCCGTCTACCCATGACCACTTCCTGTTCCTTGCACAGCGGAGACAAATGAGCCCTATCTGTGGACAGTCTACGATCGTTCTTTATGCCGCATTCAAATCAACTGGGAACTCGAAAAAACGGGAGGAAAATAACTCCAGCTGGTAAAATCGTTTTAATGGTCAGACAACTCGCAAATCCAAGTCGGGAACTCTGGCCTCTTTCGAGAGCTCCAACTTTCCGGCCTGAAGGTCACTGACGTCATGATTTGACCTCTTTTTTTCCGAGTTCAAATCAGTGATCTTCAGGTTGGAAAATCGGAGCTCTAGAAAGAGGCTCGAGTTGGATGACAGTTCAAATCAATTTTCCCAGTCGGATCTCGCTTTTTGTGAATTCCCAGTTTTTTTGAACGCGGCATTATAAATCGACTGCATCAGGATAAAAATGCGATCAAACCCCGGAAACGGAAATCTTAGCAAAATGAATTCAGATTTTTTTAAACAACTAATTATTTTATATTTGTGACCGGGCCGTTGAAGATTATATAGGTTGTTTTACAGATTGATACCTGTAACAGTAAGTGGGAACTGTTTGAATACAGCTGCTTGTCGTTTTGTTATGGCAGTGTATTGTTTTGATATAAATTACTGTAGGTGGAAGTGGGTAGAAAATCTGCAAATAAAATACCATTGGAATAGATTCTGTTCTCAATCGTGTCAAATGTAATGTAAAACAGGTGAGATGATTAAAGAGATACATTACGTTAAACGTAATGTAGGCGAAGGGAATGTCAGTGAAATTAAATGACACCGAAAACATCATCATGTACTGACATTTGGGTTGCTTATTCCAGTATTCATGGTTATTGCACGATGCAGTGCCATTGCGTGTCCGTTTGTTGGAGGATTGCCTAATAACTGGCATTATTGCAAGTTGATTGCAGACAGGCTTTGTTTAACTGCAGCCGGCTTCCGATTGCACACCTTTATTTTTAAGAGTCACCATGTCGACTGGATAAGTGGAGCGTTTATTGGACTAATTTCACTGTGACTTTAGTTCCATCTATTAGAAGTAGGTCTTATTTCGAGTATGGAGTATTAGCTAAGAAAAGGTGCAATAGGCTAGCCTATTGTAGCCAGTGATTCTAGATTACTAAACTCAACTGCATGGCGAAGGATGTAGTTCTAGACCAGTGACTGAGACGGTCCAGGTGTGGACTCAAATCTCGTGCGTCTGTGGAAACAGCAGCTAGCTGACAGTTACTCTCTTGTGGACAGATTTATGTAAACCTAACTGGTACCATAGAACTGTAACTAAGCAGCTGGCCAATTACGCAAGCCTTTAGTTCTGGTTAATCGAAATTAGCTGACAGTCAGAAGTTCTATGAACCAGAGGCAGGAGGATCAGGCCAGGGGGAGTGCTGGGCAGGATATTTGGTTCCTTTCATTGTCTTCCTTTCTTTACCACCCGCAGGTGAAGGTACATACTGGTTAGGTTTTCAACATGATCATGGAGAGGACACAATAATAGCTACTTAACACTATTGAGATTCTCAATGTGAATATCCCAACGGCTGTGGCATCTGTCATCTGCCCTGTCTTTCAGGTACACATGGCAGTGGCAGGTAAAAATGACTTTGCAGTTCTCAACACCGGGCGGAAAATGCCTCTCCTCGGTCTAGGAACATGGAAGAGCGAACCTGGCAAGGTAGGTGCCTCACACGTGATTGATTAACCATTGATCTTTTGGATCAATTATTTATCCCGACTAATTTAGGTTTTTATCAAAATGGAGTGTACTATCAATATGGGCTTGCTGTTGGTCTTTGTAACAATGTCTGTCGTCTTGGGTTGTGCTGTATTCCAGGTAAAACAGGCAGTGGTGTGGGCTTTGCAGGCTGGCTACCGTCACATCGACTGTGCTGCCATCTATGGCAACGAGGTGGAGATTGGCGAGGCTCTGCAGGAGACACTTGGCCCTGACAAAGTAAGCCAACAGCAAGGAACATGGTAGCTGTGGTCCAGGGTGTTACATGCGGCTTGAGTCGTCGTCTTCTTATTTAATGGTTGTTGAAGAAGGCTCAAGCAAACACTTAACACCCTGGCCCAGAGCTATGAGTATGGTATCTAAGGCTTATCAATGTGGATACCATAGACATCATCGGGAGATACTGAGAAGGACAGAGATGTGCTAGTCCAGTGGTAGCTGCTGATTGGCTGAATACCCCGGGGTGTGAGGTGGTTGGAGTTGTCAACAAAGCAGCATGACAGAATAATGGTGCCAAGTTTTCAAACTACTGGTAGTTTGAGAAGATATATAAATTGATCTGTGCATTTGAACAACAGCATAAATACACATATTTCACTTTGAATATCAAACTGAATGATAACTGCAGCATTTGCTGCCACTGTTTTGAACAGATTAGATTATACTATTTAGAATGAACAGTATACAGATCCCTTGAATTTTGCCACATTTTTTAAAGTTGGTCTTATTCTAAAATGGATTTGTTTTTTTCTCCCAGGATGCACCTGAGCTCAATTGAGTCTCATAAGCAAAGGGTCTAAATACTTATGTAAATAAAGTATATCATTATTTTTTATACATTTGCACAAATGTATAAACTGTTTTTGCTTTGTCATTATGGGGTATTGTGTGTATATTGCTGAGATTTATTTATTTAATCCATTTTAGAATAAGCCTGTAATGTAACAAAATTTGGAAATGTCAAGGGGTCTGAATACTTTCTGAAGGCACTGTACATATCAAATTGTATTAGTCACATATGCCGAATACAACAGGTGTAGTAGACCTTAAAGTGAAATGCTTACTTACGAGCCCCTAACCAACAATGCAGTTTCAAAAAGTACAGATAAGAATAAGAGATAATAGTTACAAGTAATTAAAGAGCAGCAGTGACTGTCTTGGTATGCTTGGCCCATGTTAGTTTGTTGGTTATCTGGACACCAAGGAACTTGAAGCTCTCAACCTGCTCCACTGCAGCCCTGTTGATGAGAACGGGGGTGTGCTCGGTCCTCTTTTTCCTGTCGTCCACAACCATCTCCTTTGTCTTAATCATGTTGAGGGAGATGTTGTTGTCCTGGCACCACACGGCCAGGTCTCTGACCTCCTCCTTATAGGCTGTCTTGTCGGTGATCAGGCCTACCACTGTTGTGTCATCGGCAAATTTAATGTGTTGGAGTCGTGCCTGGCCGTGCAGTCATGCATGAACAGGGAGTACAGGAGGGGACTGAACACGTACCCCTGAGGAATCCCTGTGTTGAGGATCAGCATGGTGGATGTGTTGTTACCTAACCTTACCACCTGGGGGCAGCCCGTCAGGAAGTCCAGGATCCAGTTGCAGAGGGTGTTTAGTCCCAGGGTCCTTAGCTTATTGATGAGCTTTGAGGGCACTATGGTGTTGAATGCTGAGCTGTATGTATGTATGTATGTATGTATGTATGTATGTATGTATGTATGTATGTATGTACAGTGCCTTGCGAAAGTATTCGGCCCCCTTGAACTTTGCGACCTTTTGCCACATTTCAGGCTTCAAACATAAAGATATAAATCTATATTTTTTTTGTGAAGAATCAACAACAAGTGGGACACAATCATGAAGTGGAACGACATTTATTGGATATTTCAAACTTTTTTAACAAATCAAAAACTGAAAAATTGGGAGTGCAAAATTATTCAGCCCCTTTACTTTCAGTGCAGCAAACTCTCTCCAGAAGTTCAGTGAGGATCTCTGAATGATCCAATGTTGACCTAAATGACTAATGATGATAAATACAATCCACCTGTGTGTAATCAAGTCTCTGTAGAAATGCACCTGCACTGTGATAGTCTCAGAGGTCCGTTAAAAGCGCAGAGAGCATCATGAAGAACAAGGAACACACCAGGCAGGTCCGAGATACTGTTGGGAAGAAGTTTAAAGCCGGATTTGTATACAAAAATATTTCCCAAGCTTTAAACATCCCAAGGAGCACTGTGCAAGCGATAATATTGACATGGAAGGAGTATCAGACCACTGCAAGTCTACCAAGACCTGGCCGTCCCTCTAAACTTTCAGCTCATACAAAGAGAAGACTGATCAGAGATGCAGCCAAGAGGCCCATGATCACTCTGGATGAACTGCAGAGATCTACAGCTGAGGTGGGAGACTCTGTCCATAGGACAACAATCAGTCGTATATTGCACAAATCTGGCCTTTATGGAAGAGTGGCAAGAAGAAAGCCATTTCTTAAAGATATCCATAAAAAGTGTTGTTTAAAGTTTGCCACAAGCCACCTGGGAGACACACCAAACATGTGGAAGAAGGTGCTCTGGTCAGATGAAACCAAAATTGAACTTTTTGGCAACAATGCAAAACGTTATGTTTGGCGTAAAAGCAACACAGCTGAACACACCATCCCCACTGTCAAACATGGTGGTGGCAACATCATGGTTTGGGCCTGCTTTTCTTCAACAGGGACAGGGAAGATGGTTAAAATTGATGGGAAAATGGATGGAGCCATATACAGGACCATTCTGGAAGAGAACCTGATGGAGTCTGCAAAAGACCTGAGACTGGGACAGAGATTTGTCTTCCAACAAGACAATGATCCTTAACATAAAGCAAAGTCTACAATGGAATGGTTCAAAAATAAACATATCCAGGTGTTAGAATGGCCAAGTCAAAGTCCAGACGTGAATCCAATCAAGAATCTGTGGAAAGAACTGAAAACTGCTGTTCACAAATGCTCTCCATCCAACCTCACTGAGCTCGAGCTGTTTTGCAAGGAGGAATGGGAAAAAATGTCAGTCTCTTGATGTGCAGAACTGATAGAGACATACCCCAAGCGACTTACAGCTGTAATCGCATCAAAAGGTGGCGTTAAGTTAAGTATTAACTTAAGGGGGCTGAATAATTTTGCACGCCCAATTTTTCAGTTTTAGATTTGTTAAAAAAGTTTGAAATATCCAATAAATGTTGTTCCACTTCATGATTGTGTCCCACTTGTTGTTGATTCTTCACAAAAAAATACAGTTCTATATCTTTGTTTGAAGCCTGAAATGTGGCAAAAGGTCGCAAAGTTCAAGGGGGCCGAATACTTTCGCAAGGTACTGTATATATCCGCGCGCTGCTGCTTCCAAACACACACACACACACACACGTGTGTACCGAAGTATGTGAACACCCCTTCAAAATGGGTTGATTCGCTATTGCATTTGCTGACAGGTGCATAAAATTGAGTTCAGTGACTTTTAACGTGGCACTGTCATAGGATGCCATCTTTCCAGCAAGTCATTTCATCAAAGTAGTGCCCCGGGCAACTGTAAGTGCTGTTATTGTGAAGTGGAAACGTCTCGGAGCAACAACGGCTCAGCCACAAAGTGGTAGGCCACACAAGCTCACAGAACGGGATCGCCGAGTTCTGAAGTGCGTAGCGCGTAAAAATCGTTGACATCAGCAAACCCCTCACCCACAGGACTCCCTACACGCCGTCTGCCCGGTTAAGTTGAAACTGGGATTCATCCGTGAAGATGCGTGCCAGTGGCCATCGAAGGTGAGCATTTTCCCACGGAAGTTGATTACGACACCAAACTGCAGTCAGTTCAAGACCCTGGGGAGGACGATGAGCACGCAGATGAGCTTCCCTGAAATGGTTTCTGACAGTTTGTGCAGAAATTCTTCATTTGTGCAAACCCACAGTTTCATTAGTTGTCCAGGTGGCTGATCTTAGACGATCCCGCAAGTGAAGAAGCCAGATGTGGAGGTCTTGGGCTGGCGTGCTGATTGGTGGTCTGCAGTTGAGGCCGGTTGGACATACTGCCAAATTCTCTAAAACGGCATTGAAGGCGGCTTATGGTAAAGAAATTAACATTTAAATTCTCTGGCAAGTGCTCTGGTGGACATTCCTGCCGTCAGCATGACAATTGCACGTTCCCTTAACTTGAGACATCTGTGGCACTGTGTTGTGAAACAAAATGGCAAATTTTAGAGTGGCCTTTTATTGTCCTCAGCACAAGGTGCACTTGTGTAATGATCATGCTGTTTTATCAGCTTCTTGATATGCCACAGATTTTTTTGTGCGAATGGAAAATGTCTGATCTTTTATTTCAGCTCATGAAAAATGGGACCAACACTTGTTACATGTTACATACATAACTACAAAGGTATGATCTTTGTCCGCATGTGCAGTGGCTTTTTCCTTGCTGAGCAGCCTTTCAGGTTATGTCGATATAGGACTTGTTTTACTGTGGATATAGATACTTTTGTACCTGTTTCCTCCAGCATCTTCACAAGGTCCTTTGCTGTTGTTCTGGGATTGATTTGCACTTTTCGCACCAAAGTGCGTTCATCTCTAGGAGACAGAACGCGTCTCCTTCCTGAGTGGTATGACAGCTGCGTGGTCCTATGGTGTTTATACTTGCGTACTATTGTTTGTACAGATGAATGTGGTACCTTCAGGCATTTGAAAATTGCTTCCAAGGATGAACCAGACTTGTGGAGGTCTACAAATATTTTTCTGATGTATTGGCTGATTTTCTTTTGATTTTCCCAAGCAAAGAGGCACTCAGTTGGAAGGTAGGCCTTGAAATAGATCCACAGGCACACATCCAATGGACTCAAATTATTACAGTTAGCATATCAGAATTTTCTAAAGCCATGACATTCTGGGATTTTCCCAGCTGTTTCAAGGCATAGTCAACTTAGTGTATGCAAACTTTTGACCCACTGGAATTGTGATACAATGAATTATAAGTGAAATAATCTTTCTGTAAACAATTGTTGGAAAAAGTACTTGTGTCATGCTCACAGTCGATGTCCAAATCGACTTGCCAAAACTATAGTTTGTTAACAAGAAATATGTTCTAACGACTCCAACGTAATTTACATTTGACTTCAACTGTATGTATATTTATTATGTTTCTTTTTTGGGACTTGTCACACAAGTTATCCATTGTGCCACTAGCCCGATGATGGGGTCAAGTAAAGGGGTGTGTGTCTGTTTACACCTGTCTCTGTTTACAGGCTCTGAGGCGAGAAGATGTGTTTATCACCTCTAAGCTGTGGAACACACAGCATCACCCAGAGGATGTTGAGCCCGCTCTGCTTAAGACACTGAAGGAGCTGAGGCTGGAGTACCTGGATCTCTACCTCATCCACTGGCCCTACGCTTTCCAGTGAGTAGCCTCCATCATGGGTTCTGGAGAGGCACTAGCCTCACTGAACATGATACAGTAAAACATTTATAGGATTGCCAGACACTAGCAGAATTTCCTTTTTTAAATTAATTTCAATCTAGGTATTAAACTTGCTATAATAATTTTAACAATGATCAATTCACATTACAGGGGTTGTGTAACAAACTGTATGGGCATCCTACTGTTCAGTGGTAACATTGTGCCCGTACTTCTCCTTACCTTTCCCACAGACAAGGTGACGCTCCTTTCCCTAAGTCAGAGGACGGCATCCTGCTGTATGACGACATCGACTACAAGCTGACTTGGGCTGCCATGGAGAAGCTGGTGGGAAAGGGCATGATCAGGGCTATCGGCCTGTCCAACTTCAACAGCAGACAGATTGACGACGTGCTGTCTGTGGCCAACATCAAACCCACTGTGCTTCAGGTAAGGAGAAGATGTGTTGACTGTGCGTACATTGAACCTAGCTACCAGGATTTCCATTATGAAAATGCATTTTAATTTCCCGGACAGTTGAGAAATGTACCAGACCCATATACATCGGGTGCGTAACCTGATTAGGGTTTCCACCCACGGTGCTCAGAATGATAGAAATCACATTTGATGTAATTCATCTTAACAGAACATGTAAGTCGAGGATGCAATGAGGTGTGTCCTTACTGCACATGTTGAAGATGGTACCACTGTCCATTTACTTTTCCTCAGCGAACAAGATGAGTAACAAACAGAAAAATCACTAGCCTACTGTATGCTTAGGCGGCGCACGACTTTCAAGTTTGGGGAAGCAATTTTTCATCCATCTAAACTGGAGGAGGAAATTATTGTAAAAAACTTAAGAGGCACTGACCCAACAATAACGAGTGAGTATGCGCAGTGCACACTCACCGGGGATATAGCCGATGCTCTGTTGGTGCCAATAAGATGGGCTATAGGACTACAAAAGAACATGAGAGAAATAGGCTACTGGTTTCAATGGCATATGGAAGTCTATATAAAATAATTGCCTCCACGGATATGCTAAGATTTTGCCTAGGCTACTTTGAAGCAAGGTAAAACATGCCTCCTAATATTTTGTAAAACATTCAAGTTTCAAACAATTTAAGTAGCTATATGTTTTAAAAATGCATACTGCCACCAGCTCATCCAAAGTGGTGTGATGTGCTGATGAAGCCTGCCTTCCGTTGACTATGCATTTGAGTGGCAAATGGGGAAAAATGCCTCAATTACCGGCTGAGAAATACAAATATTAGCAATTTTTCACACAGTTGCAATTAGAATTATTGCGCTTAAAACCATGTCTGACAGATTTTCTGCTTGAAGGCTCTATCTGTATGCTGTGCATGAAATACAGAAGATGCATAACGAATAAATATTCCACAAAATTATGCAAATTAACCTATAGACCAATAAGCATGACTGGTCAAATGTATTTCCATCAACTGGTGTTCCAATCAATGAATAGGCTAAAAAGCATTAAACGGCTTAAAGCCGGCTGTTATCAGCTAACGGAAACCCTGCTAGCTACCTACCTGAAGATCAGTTGAGAAACTATTCTTGTTTATTTAACTAGGCATGTCAGTTTAGAATTTCAGTTAAGAACACATTCTTATTTACAACGACGGCCTAACCTGGCTAATAATTGTAATTGTAGACCCCTACCCTAACGACGCTGGGCCAATTGTGCGCCGCCCTATGGGACTCTCAATCACGGCCAATTGTGATACAGCCCGGGATCGAACCAGGGTCTGTAGTGACACTCGGGAGCAAGGAGTCAAATCTAGAATTTTCTGATCCGTAATCAGGCGCGCTATCCATTGTGCCACTAGCCCGCTGAAAGGGGTGGCGTTTGTATGTTTGTCACTACCACAACCAGTCTTCTCAGTCCATCGCTCCTCCAATATCCTTGCATACAACCCTCCCCCTACTGTCTCTTCGTGTCCCTGTCAGAAATACAGCAAGTGTTTGTTTGTTGACAGTTAAATATTAGAACATAGGAGTTTGTTTTTGTTTGGTTCGAGTTTTTCTAGGTAGGGAGGTCTTGATATGTGGTATGTGCTGTGTGTACATTATTCCTCCTTACCTAAAGATCAGTTTGTAAAATATTGAAACAGTTTAAGAGCTAGACAGGAGTCAAACCTAGAATATTCTGATCCATAGTCATCCATTGCTAGCCCGCTGACAGTTGTGGTTTCTGTTTCTGTTATTCAGGTGGAAAGCCATCCGTATCTGGCTCAGGTGTTGTTGCTGCAACACTGCCGGGACAGGGGCCTGGTGATGACAGCGTACAGCCCACTGGGGTCACCGGATCGGGCATGGAAGCATCCTGACGAGCCCGTCCTCCTGGATGAACCAGCCATTGGCACCTTGGCCAAGAAGTACAACAAGTCCCCAGCACAAATTATCATTAGGTGAGTAATGTTATATAATGTTCTAGCCTAGTACTCTTTACTCAATGATAACCCAGCATCCCCAGAGGTGATGAACCCATCCTCTTGCATCTGTACAGTGAAACAGGTGTAAAATAAATAAATAAACAAACAAAACCACACACCTTGCCTTGACCCAATCTGCGGGCTAGTGGCACAATGGATAACAATGTGTCTGATTACGGATCAAAAGATTCTAGATTCGACTCCTGTTTAAATCGTAACTTTTTTCAATATCCCAATTTCTCTTTAGGTAGGCAGAATAAATGTATCAGTACGATATATCAAGACCTCCTGAATTTAGCACAATAATTCCTAAAATAAATTAATAAAACACTCATATGGTCTAGTGATTAGATCTTGCTTTTCATGTAACCTATTTGTCTCAAACCAAACCATGTACATCTTGTCTCTTTGCTAGATGGCAGACGCAGCGAGGAGTGGTGACGATCCCTAAAAGTGTGACAGAGGCTCGGATCAAAGAGAATATCCAGGTGGGTTATTCTGTTTGATGACGATCTATAATTGTAAATTGCTGCACAATTCAGTCTATTACTGCAAGAAACCACAGCTCTATTACTATTTCTACCCATCAAAACTGTTTTCATAATTCCCATTGTGTAATTATTTGACTACTGAGTGGACGCAATCTAAAATGTGTGTATCCTCAGGTGTTTGACTTTACCCTTGCAGCAGAAGAGATGAAGTGTATAACAGCATTGAACAAAGGCTGGCGCTACATTGTACCAACCATCACAGTGAGTGACTTTAAAGCTCCCTCTACTGGTACATGTGTACAATTGATGTGAGACCAGAGAATGTTATTGAAGTTCTATGGGTTATGTGATAGCCAGCTCACAATGGTTAAATGTTTCATAGAGAGCTAATGCTATATATGCTGTATGTAATCAGTTGGTTGAATTAAGCAACCAAAATGTAGTGTCTCTGTTGATATTCTACCATAGCAGTTGTTAGTGGGGCAATGGATTACACGTCTGACTACGGATCAGAAGATTCTATGCCCGACTGCTGGCTAGCTTGTGACATTTTTCCAATTGTTGTTGCAGGTTGATGGGAAGCCCGTCCCCAGGGATGCAGGACATCCACACTACCCCTTCATTGACCCCTACTGAGTAAATCCCCAACTGCTGCCCACTTGTGCCTTGGGAACCCCCTCCCCTTCCTCAACCCCATCCTAGGCTGTGTCCCAATTCAATTAAATAGCTTCATTTTGTCATAATCCTCCTGAGTGACAACTGAAGTACAACTGAAGTATTTTTTTTTAGGGGAAAGAAGATTGGTAGAAAAAGTCCAACTCCTGTCAGATCAGTTGTCATGGTGGTGAGGTGGCGGGGAAAGAGTGCTTTAGAGTGTATTAGGACATAGCATCTGTGTTCTTCGTAATAAAAATGTTTTGTTACTGCCCTTGAATTATTTGCTTTGACTGATTGGTAATTAAAATGCATCTTTACTTGGAGGGAAAACTAGTCTAAACAATAGTGTAAATACTAAACTAATTTACTTTCTGACTCAGGCTGCACAAAAGCTCTGACGTGAAATGTTTATGGAAATGCAGTGTTATAAACCATTTTACAGCTGTGTTTTGTAATGTATTTATCCCATCTTTCACCAAGCCCAGTACCTACATCCAACTAACTCAACATGTGTAAATAACAATGTATATGTAGAGACTAGTATACAGCTGCAGCAGTTTTACGCTCTTGTCCCAGACAGAAGATATCCCAGCTAGACAGACGGATATCCTGTTGGACTTCCTGTTGCACACCACAAACCCGGACTACCTGGATGGAAAGAAGGATTCTGATTATGAGTTGTTTTGATTAATTTGACTAATCGTGCTAGGTGGGGAGTTTTTATATAAATGTTGCATGTTCAAAAGTACATTTTGATTATTCCTATCTACCTAAAGACCAGTTGAAGTGAAAAATGGATTAGATAGCCAGGAGTCGAACCTACAATCTAATGATCCGTAGTCAGCCGTGTAAAATGACGTTGTCAGGGGGCGCCAATATGGGATCAATATCATGCCAAATGTAAATCGCTATCCACATGCAATTCACTATCCACAAACACCTTTTGATTTGTAAATCGAGGGCCTTAAGTAAAATGAATGCCATAAAGATTTGCACATAGTGCAAACATGGCAAACCTGCAACTCCATATTTGGAAGCGCTTAGGTCACCTAACTTTTGGCAGGAATTTGACAAGAAAAAAGAACGCCTAGATGAAGTTCTCACACAATTGTTTCTATCCCGGTAGAAAGTGATAGGGTTGCGTCAATTCAAATCTGGTATCAGGATAAATATGACATTGTCACCGATTGTATACAATGTATTTTTTATTAGCTAAGCAATAAGTGGTAAATGCAATTTTCGTATATACGGGCTCTCTGTCCTACCTCACAGGGCAAATGGAGAACTGAACCGTTCCTGACAAAGATATTATATACTCTGAACAGAGGTAGTTCCTGCTTCCGAGCCGGCCTGTCAGAGTAGAGACTGGGTGTGGTTTAGACTCACCAGCCCCCGGGCACTCCAGTTGATAGATGTAACTGTTGCTGTGTAGAGTATCTATGCGCTCATTCCCTAGATACCGTTATCAAGTTTGAGTTCTAACAAAAAACAGTCTGTTTAACTGCCTACGTGCTGTACGTGTCTCCCACAATTCATGATAGTTGCCTATACCAAGGCCAGCCACAGCCTTTCCGCTAGTCACATATGTTGGAAAATGTTTCTTTTAACATACACAGACACCCTCATGATAGGCCAAGCATATTTTCAATCCTCACAAAAGCGATTTGTAGTTTTAAAAAATGGTTCTCACGCGTAGTCATTTAAAAAAAGTTGATCCCATTGATGCTGTTGACCCGGATCACTGGTTGATGCGGAAAGAAGGGGGTGAGTGTAACCGGTGTGAAATGGCTAGCTAGTTAGCGGTGCAGAAATGCCCTTGACCACAGAGTGAATTGCACACTGCAGTCAGGGGTACTTGGCTGTGCGCGCCAATAGCGTTTCAATCGGTGACGTCACTCGCTCTGAGACCTTGGAAATAGGTGTTTCCTTACTATCCTGCCAACCACTATATGAAGAAGTTTAAGGAAAACATCAACTCAAATTGCTCCTTTTGTAATGACCACCCAGAAACAGTTGTGCATCTTTTTTGGCATTGTATGCATGTAAGAAAACTGTGGCAAGACATCAGTAGGTTTATAATTGAACACATTTATGAAGATTTTACACTATTGTGGAGAGATGTACTGTTTGGATTCTTTACATACAATAGAAATAAGCGGAATAATTTTTATGTAATTAATTTCATTATTCTTTTGGCCAAATTTCATATACACAAATGTAAATTTACAAACAGAAAACCACATTTTCGTACCCTACAAAAAGAAATTGAACTGTATTTTAAGACGGTTAAATGCTCTACTAACAAAAAA